>NC_142575.1:5497500-5797500 GCF_041283825.1 Pyrus communis | reverse complement strand
TCATTATCGGTTAAACAATTTCAAATTTCCGCATATCGGCTGCCTCCTCATATCATAGAGATTGGATAGTGGGACATACCTCTTGGTTGGAGTATAGCTTGTTGGCTTGGAAGAAACCAACCAAACTCCGTAGACCCCAGAGATTCAAATTGGTTAATTTATGGAAAGATGTCATATCGGCTTCCTCCTCATGTTCCCTCCCCTGCTTCGACACAATTTCTTCCATTTGATCACATCCACCAATATCTAATTTCTCGAGTTGTACCAAGTTTCTCACTGCTGATAGTGAAAAGGCATACTTTAAGACACCACAATTTGACAATCGAAGAAATCTTAGGTTGGTCAAAAAGCTATTCGGAAGCTGACTAGCTGATTGTATGCGAGGAAGGAGTGCCCTTATTCCATTTACAAGATACTCGATATTTGGATAATGATTAAAATACAAAACTTTCAGATCTTGAAATCCCTCTTCGTTTAATTCAGTGAGGGCAGAGAAATTCTCAACATCGTGCAAAACCAATCTTTTAGATTTTTTCAACATAAGTCTAACTACTTGACTCTCCATCAACTCCCTTGCATCACTGCCATAAATCCTCAAACAATTTTCGAACGCATAAGTTGTCGTCATCAACTTAATTGCATCACTTTCAGCAACTTCATCGATTATCTTCCACAATGTCCCTGGCCGAGGGTCAGAGTATATATGGAATTTTATTGTTGGGCTTTTCAAGACCATGTCTTTGGGCAACAAGTGAATGACACTGGGTATCTGTATGGATAGAACCTTCAAATGATGAGACAGAGACATCACCTCAGAAATGCTTGCCATCCTCTTATCTTCTCTTCCTGTTCCAAGGTCCCATTTATCAAAGCTACCCATCATATACAACTCTTCAAGTCTACATAAGCTGGAGAAGATACCATGTGGAATCACCTTAAGTTCACCGCAGTTTGTCGTATCTAACAACCTCAACTGTTTAAGTCGTCCACTTTCGCTCGGCAACTCATGCATGCAATAACAATCCCGAAAGCTGAGGATTTCTAAATTCTCCAAAGCCCCAATAACATCAGTAGACATGCCATCAAAGTCAGACCCATCTAGGATCAAGGTTCGCAGGTTCTTCAGTACTTCTGGTGATCTTGATGAGCCTAGGTCTTCCATTAACATTCCCACCAAAGCTAAAACCTTCAGTTCTTTCATCTCCATACAAATGATGTCCATGCTACCTTTTGAAAAACGTCCATCCATCATCTGTAGAAGCTCAAGTTTTGGGCAACCAACTGGAATCTCCAGATCGCCAACCAGTGAGATTGTGTCATATGTAGCAAAATTTGGCCACTCTTTATTTTCAGCATGACTTCTTACCAGAAATTGATGTGGATCTCTTGAAGCAATCGATATGGCAACATCGCGAACTATGTCATGCATTTTTGTAGTCTCCCTGTTGCTACTATCTATCAACAAAAACCTTCTTTGTAGTTGGGCAACCAACGAATGCACTCTATTTCTTGTATCTTCCAAAGTAGAGCAGTTGCTAAAATATCCTCGACCCCACCCATATCGAACCAAATACTCAATTGGAATATCATAATCTTCTGGAAATAAACTACAAAGTAAAAGACATGACTTGGCTTCATCACTCTCCAATCTATCATAACTCAATTTTATGCTCGAATAAACTTTGTCATTCACTCCAGGGATGTTCACTGGGGTAGAATTTTGCAACTGATTAAGGGCATCATCCCATTCACGCTTGCTTTTGTTTACTAGGGCTTTTCCAACCGTTACAATTGCAATAGGTAAACCTTCACATTCATTCACAACCTCTTTTGCAATGGAACGTAAATCAGGATCATCGATGGATTCGCCTACCTTTTCTCTGAAGAGCTCTTCTGATTCTGCTGGTGTTAAAATCCCGACTTCAATACTTTGTTGACTTCTCATCCTGTTGCAAACGTCCGAATCTCGTGATGTCAACAAAATTTTGCACCCTTCATGAGTATCTCTGCAAGGAAGTCCTATAGCCGCAAAATCAGGCTCTTCCCAGACATCATCTAACACAATCAGGATCCTCTCTATATGCATGAGTCTCGCAAGTAGCCTTCCTGCTCTTCCGGACTCGGATTCCTCCTTCAATTCCAAACCTATTTGTGCTGCAATGTCCAACTGGATCGTCTTAATACTTGGACTTTGAGACACAGTTGCCATTACAATTTTATCAAACAAGTCTAGTTTTGCCAATCTTGTGATGATTACTTTCACCATTGTGGTTTTACCCACACCCCCCATTCCACAAATCCCGATCATTCGTACTTCTTCCCCCTTCAAACCCTCTATCACCTCATTCATGTTTGCCATTCTGGACTTAAAATCCTTAAAATATTTTTCGCATGTTGACCTTATCTCTGGTGGAGATGCAGGATCGACCACATTTGTTACCTTGATTTGGAGGACAAGAACATCTTGTTTAATCTTATAGGCTTTCCGACTCAAGCTCCATCGATTCATACGTCGCCTTTTCTTGTTAATTTCATCCTCAAACTGCAACACTTTTCTGACCTCGTCGTTCACATTCTTTAGCCAACTCTGAACATCAGGTTTGATGATTTCACCGTTCCTTTTGGCAGCATCTACCAATCCCTGCACTCTATCTTTCTCGTGACAAAGCTCTTCTATCTCACCCTGAAGACTTTCAAGGTTGGAATGGTAATTAACAAAATAGCCACACTCCCTTCCTATTGGTGTGACCAGGCACTCTCCAATTTTTGAGGCAATTGAAATTAGAAAGTCCGCTGCCATTTCCTTCTGTAATCGGAATGCTCCTCTTTGTTGGTAGCTTCTGGAAGTCTCGTGCTCAGTGCCCGCCTAAAACAAAACATGCAATACAACATTAATAATCAGATATTTTTGTCATGTTTAACTCTAGGTTGTATTTTTATTTTATGAAAAAAAAAAAAATTCTGTGCGATGCTTTGATAGCATTTGACTATAAGATCATCATTATATTTAAAGAGTTAATCTTATTTTACTCCTTGAAATTTTTTTGTTTTCAACATTTCATATATTAAGATTTTTTGTCTCAATTTGGTACCTAAAATCATAACTCTAATTCTAAGATATTTTCATATATCCGTTAAGTTTTTCACTATAATCTATTTTAATTGATGGCATAGTGTCTATGTGAATAATAACTGAGCATCACGTGTCAATATGGGTACACGTGAATATTAAAAAATATAGAAATAAAAAAATTACTAATAAAAAATTTAAAAAAAAAATCGCAAACCCTATTGTCTTCCTCAAAGTCGCCTTCGTCACCACCATCGCCCAAATTCAGACCCTCCAAATCCAAGCCCCTCCTCCTCCTCACCTGGCCTGCGTCCCACCCCTCCCTCTCAGTGCTCCCTCCTCAAGTCCGTCCCCGCCGAGCCCGACTAGCGGACCTATTCCTCAACCTCTTCATCTTCTTCGTTGATCAACGGTCGGATGATTCCGCGCTCCTGCTCGCTCTCGGCCTCCTCGTTTTACAACTGGGGAGGTGGACGCCGGTCCGATCCATGACGCCGAGTCACAGCAACTCCAATTCAATGCAGTACGGTTCGGGGGGCTTACACTGCTCGCTCGCCGCTCGGGTTCGAAATTCTTGGTACAAAGAAAGATATTAGAAAAAACATTTTTCTCCATTTGGGGATTATGAAAAACCCTCATTTTTTTCTCCCTTTTGGTGATTTTCTCTTCTGGGTATTGAATTTCCATCTGGGTTTTGGAGAAAAACCATTTTTTTCTCCATCTGTGCTTCATTGATACTTCCTCCTTTGAGCTTCTTTTTCCTTTCATTCCTTGTACTCTTTGTTCTCCCAAAAAATAAAAATTATAAAATTTGCCCTAAAGAAGTTCCACTGAATCATTGATTGATTTCATTGCTTTGTCTCACGATAATGGTAGTGGCAGTACTCTGTCTCTTATAATTGGAAGGTAAGAGTTTCCTTATTTTATTCTATATTAGCATATGAAATTCGGCTTCTTGATGTTTGAAGTTTCGGGTCTTCTGGTTTGTGGGATATGCAATTTGGGTGAACCAAGGATATGAAATTTGCGTGGGTCGGGGAGGTATGGAGAGAAAAGTGGGAGGCATTAGGGGAGTCGGAGAGAGAGGGGGAAGTTTGGGATATTTTTTTATAATTTTTAATATCCATGTGGGTCCATCATGTGACATTCAGTCATGTTCGTGTGGAGGCCACGTCATCACTTAACAGAAATTTTAACGAAAAACTTAACAGATATATGAAAGTGTTTCAGAATTATGATTTTAAGTACCAGACTGGGATAAAAAAAACTTAATGTATGAAATACTCAAAACCGAAAAACTTCAAATAATAAACTGAGATTACCCATGTTTAAAGTATATAAATTCTTAGTTCACATATAAGGGTTTTTAGAGACTTTGCAAGTTTTATTTTTTCACATAAAAACCTACCTATATTTAAACATCCAATTAAAATCCAAAATTAAAATTCATTGACACATAGACAAAGAAATAACCCATTATTACAAACTATTTACAATCTATGCCAAAGCACCCTATGTCAATAAACTTTATTAATACCTACGATAATGATGAAATCCAAACAATGAAATCCTAAACATCATTTAGATTCATCACAAACCAAATGACATTCTTTATCTTCAAGTAGTACAATTAATGTTCAAAATTTGCACACTAACAAACAAGAACAATTCATCCTTGGTGGGCTTAAGATTAAAGCTATGAACTAATGGACTCAAGATTTAAGTGGGTCACCCCTCAAAATTGGGCTACATCCACTGTGTTCCTTAATACATATTAATTTAGAGATTACAAGAAGCGCTTGGCTATAGGCTAATTTTTCGTCTCTCAATTGTCTGACCCCTTTATAAAAGGTGTTCACCCTTTTATATAGGCCCTCAGTGAGCCCAAACAATGGAATTAAATGAGCTACCAACATAGACTGACATGCCAACAACTTTATTGTTTGTTGGGATTACATGTTTTTATGAGCCAACGTGTACCGAGCCATATGCTCAGCCTTGACAAGTCAATGGTGTTCCTTCCGAGTAGCGGTCCGACTACGTTTACATCATCCTAGACTTCTACCTTCATTTGGTGGCCAACACGTGGCCTGAGTTGATGTATGAGTAAGCCTATTCCTAGAGCCCTGTATCATAAAGTTGTTAGTCTGCTGACATGTCCTTATCGGTCGGATTGCTCTAGTCAAACAAGAATAATGAATGGTTGGCTATAGCACTTGATCAATGCTTATTTCTAATTCCCTTCAACTTTGGACTTCATTTCCTTGTTTGCGCCTTATCTTCCTTAGGCCTTTCTCGATCTCTTTCATGGCCTGTACTATTTTAAGGGTCTAAAGGACACTATGTTAACAAGTCCCCAACTCCTTGTTCAAAGGTTCCTTCTTAGGCCTACAGTTGTAAAGGTCGATTAGATTTTAAAATAATATATGGTTGAAAAAGTGCCTTGGGCATTCTTCCTTCCCAAGTGCTTTGGCTCTAATAGTTTGTCTAGCAATTGGAAAGTCGATCGCCACAACTTGGAGCTCAAAACAAATCGAGTGGCTCCTAGTGAGATAGGGGATGAAGATTCCATGGATGTATCCAAGCACCAAGGGTTGTTAGTCCCTCATGCAGAGAGATAAAAGCAACCCAAGGCCTGGTTTGAACATGTCGAGAATATTTTGTGCCATGCAGAAACAGAGAAACTCTTCAGCTGATCAATGGGTCGGGACAACAATATCGTTCCTACGATAACTAGAAAAGGCGTAGTAGAGGTATGAGAATGAACAAATCCCAGAGAATGAAAGAAAATACTACATGTATTTAAGCAATGAGTTGAGAGGCAAGTTCTCACCTTCGGAGTACAAGATGAACAACAACAAAGCATTTTCCTACTAAGTGGGATCGGCTATATAAATCCTAGAACGCCATTGTGCTCGGTTGTGTCAAGTCTTCCATTAGCTCCAAATACTCTAAGTCTTTTCTTAAAGTCTCTTCCAAAGTCTTCATATGTCTTCCTCTACCCGTTTCACCTTAGACCTGTCCCATAATCACATCTTCTAACCACAATGTCAGTAGGCCTTCATTTCATATGTCCAAACCATTGTAACCGATTTTCTCTCATCTTTTCTTCAATTTCAGCTACTCCTACTTTACCTCAGATATCTTCATTCCTAATCTTATCATTTCTTGTGTGCTCACACATCCAACAAAGCATTCTCATCTCTGATACACTCATTTTATGTACGTGTTGATGCTTCACCGCCCAACATTTCGTGCCATAAAACATCACCGACTTTATTGTCGTCCTGAAAATTTTTCCCTTAAGCTTCAATGGCATACAACGGTCACACAACACGCCGGATGCACTCTTCCACTTGATCCGTCCAGCTTGTATTCTATGGTTGAGGTATCCATCCAATTCTCCGTTCTTTTGCAAGATAGATCCTACATAGTGAAAACGGTCGCTCTTTGGTACTTCTCGGTCTCCAATCCTCACCCCTAACTCATTTAAGCCTCCATTTGCACTGAACTTGCATTCCATATACTCTGCTTTGACCGATTTAGGCAAAGACCTTTAGATTCCAACACTTCTATCCAAAGGTTAAGCTTCGTATTTACTCTTTCCCAAGTTTCATCTATCAACACTATATCATCTGCAGAAAACATACACCAAGGAATATCATATTGAATATGTCCCATTAACTCATTCATTACCAATGCAAAAAGGTAAGAACTTAAAGATAAGCCTTGATGTAACCCTACAGTTATAGGGAAGCTTTCAGTTTATCCTTCATGCGTTTTTACGGCAGTCTTTACTCCATCATACATTTTCTTTACGACTTACATATATGCTACTCGTACTCTTTTCTTCTCTGAAATCCTCCAAAGAATGTCTATTGGGACCCTATCACACACTTTTTCCAAATCTATAAATATCATGTGCAAATCCTTTTCCATATCTCCATATACTTCCATTGATCTTCGTAAAAGATAAATTGCCTTCATGGTTGAACGTCCTGGCATGAACATGAATTGGTTGTCCGAGACCCGTGTCTCTTGCCTCGGTCTATGCTCAAATAATTTCTCAAAGCTTCCTTGTATAACTCATTAACTTAATACCCTCATAGTTCATGCAATTTTGTACGTCACCCTTATTCTTGTAGATATGCACCAAAGTGCTCTTTTGCCACTCATTTGGCATCTTTTTTGTTTTCAAAATCCTATTGAAAAAATCTATGAGCCATGCTAGACCCGTCTCTCCCAAGATTTTCCACACTTCGATCGGTATATCATCTGGGCCCACTGCTTTTCCATGATTCATCTTTTTCAAAGCTACAACCACTTATTCCTTCCAATTCGACTGTAAAATGAGTAATTTCTACACTCTTCTGAGTTACTCGACTCCTCTAAAGAAGTATTCCTTTCATGTCCTTCATTGAAAAAATTATGAAAATAACCTCTATCTTTGACTGCATTCTCTATAGCAGGAACCTTTCTATTCTCATCCTTGATGCACCTCACTTGGTTTAGATCCTTTGTCTTCTTCTCCCTTGCTCTAGCTAGTTTATAGATATCCAACTCTCATTCTTTGATATCTAGTCGCTTATACATATCGTCAAAAACCGCTAACTTTGTTTCTCTCACAGTGTTCTTCGCCTCCTCCTTCGCTATTCTATACCTTTCATCGTTTTCATCAGTCTTATCCTTGTATATGGTTTTACAACATTCCTTCTTAGCTTTAACCTTTGTTTGTACCTCCTCATTCCATTACCAAGATTCCTTTTGGTGTGGAACAAAGCCCTTGGACTCTCCTAATACCCCTTTAGTTACTTTTCGGATATAACTAGCTATGAAATCCCACATTTGACTAGCTTCCCCCTTTCTATCCTAAACGCTGGGTGATTACTTTCTCTTTAAAAATGACTTGTTTTTCTCTGTTTAAATTCCACCATCTAGTCTTTAGGCACTTCAAGGTCTTGTTCTTTTTTTCTCTCTTTTGATATGTACATCCATCACCAACAAGCGATGTTGATTAGCCAAACTCCCTCCCGGTATAACTTTGCAATCCTTACAAGTTATACGATCCCTCTTCCTCATTAGAAGAAAATCTATTTATGTTTTTTACGACCCACTCTTTTAGGTGATCACATGTTCTTCTTTCTTCTTAAAGAAGGCGTTGGCCAAGAAGAGATCGTATGCCATTGCACAATCCAATATGGCTTCCCTATCCTCGTTTATTTCCCTAAAACCATGGCCTGTCTCTTTGCCCACGTGTCCATTTAAATCTCCTTCCATAACCTTCTATGTCTGAGTGATTCCTTGCACCAAGTCTCCAAGATCTTCCCAAAATCTCTCTTTCAAACTCATATCCAACCCTACTTGAGGTGCATACGCATTAATCACATTGATGAGTTTTTGTCCTACTACAATCTTAATTGCCATAAATTTATCTCTTACCCTCTTGACATCTACAACATCTTGTGTCAAGGTCTTGTCCACGATGATGCCAACATCACTTCTTAAACTATTTGTGCCCAAATACCAAAGTTTAAAACCTAAGTTTTCGAGATCCTTTGCCTTAAGACCAACCCATTTAGTTTATTGTAGGCACATAATACTTATCCTTCTCCTCACCATAACTTCCACTACTTCCATAGATTTTCTCATTAAGGTTCCTATATTCCACGTTCCTAAACGCATTCTACACTCTTGAACTCTACCCTCATGTCCTAGCTTCTTCACCATGTACCACATATAAGGAATTCTACAAGGCTTTACTTTGCGTTGAGAATTTCGATAATGTCCCGAATGACAATGTTGGTGATGAGAGCGGTAGCACTCAACAAAAGAACACCCGTGTTCTTTTTATCCCCAACAGAACCAATGTTTCAAAACAAGCATATATAATTTCAGATCTTTTAGGGGAGAATCAAGTTCCAGTAAACCCGATTTTGGAAGTAAATCCAGCGGCTTCCAAATTTCGCCCTTAGGGCAGTTCCAGTAACACCGGTACAAGAATTGCTTCCAATGCAACACCCTTCATTATGACAAGTATAAGAAGTGAGTATAGGTTGTCACATATGCGATCAGCAAGAATACTAGGCTAGCAAGTGTGCCCCAAAACAACGAAATCAGCTCACAAGAGCAGTTCCCTATCAACCAAACTTACTCATGGGAAGCGACCCTCATCAACAGTCTGCCCATGATGTTGTTGCGTTATCCACTACCAAGATACTGTTCAGTATCTATGAGTTGTCAACCAGTATTCAGACGGTATGGTTCCTTATACTAGAAATATTATGCAGTACCAAAAAGTCATGCCTTAGGACCAAGATACAGGTTATATGGAAGTGGACAGTACGGTCAATACCAGATAAGCGTCAGGTAGCGACGCAGAGACACAAAAGGCACATGAGAGCTTTGTATGCATACTTGTTCTTCGAGTAAGATCTTGTATGATATGAAATTTTAGGGACAAAATTTCTTTAAAGAGGTAGATTGTTACATCTTGTCCTTTGTATTTTATTCTCTGACATTGTAAAATTATGAAAATGCCCCTGACGGGCTAAGTGAAAATTCTACGTTGACATTTGAGTTCTTTTCACTTTTGTCCATGTTCTGTTGTTTTGAGATGGTACTTATCCTTACTAAAGAGTTCCACATGTTTCACAATGAGGGGCAAAATGGTTATTTTGCACCCTTAAGACTTCACAACTTGTTTTCAAGTGCGTTGTCAGTATCATAGGTTGCAGACTGTGATAATGATGGTTTACTCGATGGACTTGTTAAACAAGTGGGCAAGTTGGTGCATATGTTTTATTATTTTCTAATTAGGCATGGTTTATTTTTTGGGGTTGACCTAAACACACACACAAACTGAATAGACCAATTCTTTTAGCATATCCTTGTAGTGCTCGTCACTACAAACGCGTGGGCGCAAGTGGAACTCAATTCAGACTTACGATGAAGTTTCTACACAAAAAATGAACATCAAGGGCAATTTGGTATATTTGTTTAGATATATTTGTAATTGCGCCTTTTTTATTTTTTAGTTCAACATGTTATTGTTATTATATATGTGTAGTAAAATAATTTACCAATATTTATATATAAAATATTGATAAATTAATTTTGAAAAAAATAACATTCTTATATTATGTTGCTAACTAATCCTCACACAATTTGAAAAGGGAAAAACTAAACCAAAAACACTCCTAATTTTATGCACATACGAAAAGCAACTAAGGAGTTTAAAAGGAAATAAATAAAACGGATCAAATCCCTAGTATCGTATCATTATATTACTAATATGCAATGAAATCATGACATCAAATATTGTGTTTAATCCGACATAAGTTATTAGGTGTATTTTAACCATCCAAAAATATAAAATTGTGCAAAGTCAAACTTAATTAAGAAAGTTTTTGAGTTGGAGCCTAATTATTAAGTTTTTGTTAGGAGAATATACTATGGTGGGTTTTAGTTAAAGAACATTGAACTTTGAGGGTAAAGTCATATTTTCAATTGATCGTTTTAGTGCATGTGTATATTTATTTTATCATTATTATTTTACAGTATGCAAATTTTGAATAATTTACATTTCACTACTACATAGCAGATGCAATTTTAAACTTTTTGTACTGCATGATAAAATTAACACATGCATTTGTATGGTCCCCAAACTCACTGTCACATAATATTTTATTTGTTCATTTCTGCTAGCTACCCCAATCCATTTTTTTTTTTTCTGTTTAGAAAACAATAAAAATTTGATTATAAGGATGGATTAGCTCACTTTTAGTTGATTATTTTTTAATAGGTGACGGTTTCCTTAGGTTTGTTAGTGTTGGAGCTCAGCTGAAATAAAGTATTTAGTGAGCACTAGAATGTAAAACCAACATTTTTATTCTTGGTCAGGCAGAGTAAAAATAAACGTCTAAAACAACAAATATTAGAAAGAAATAGTTTCCGAGAAATATGTAGTACCTGTATTGTAAGTCAACACAATACAACTGTCCAGAGTAAAAGTGAAATTATGATATTTATGCTTTGTTCAGCAATAAATCATATGTCTGGCACTCGTAGTGGTGCTTCACGAACTTTGACACATCCCAACCGAAGTCAAGGTGTATTAGCCGACACCTAGAAGGTGACAAAAGCCATAAAGTATAGATGATGAGCAAATATTTGAATACATAAAACCGAAACTTATAAGTAATTTAAACTAGTAGTGAGGGTGCGCTATACAGAATGTACCCGTACTACATAAATGTAAATTCAGAGCATATATAAAAATACAGTAACATAAAGATTATTCACATTCTAGGTGGGAAAGATAATTTTACAAACTGCAGGATTAAGAATTACTACATTGACTAGTTTGGATGTCAGAACTGACGGGGAATATCGACAGTTGAATCTCACCAGGTTAATTTAGAAATTCAAATACTTGATGCTTTATAAGTTATTAGCACTTTGAAAAAAATAAAAGTTATTAGTTACGATCACATTAAGTATGACAGTCCCTAGTTTAAGTTAGATATGTGATGTCACCTTTCCTGAACATATATGATCGGGCCTTTTACTTGTTACGATTTCAAAGGAACTTCATTTCATATCCTTTTCTTTCTATTTAGGCCACTCTCACAAATTTCTCCGTGTTTAAGGAATGATATGCAATTATGTGTTTAGTTGTTTTAAAACTGCGTTTTTTCATTTACTTTTTACGAGGTTCCGGTCGCGGGTCACCGGATTATGCAGTTTCACGCCGGTTTTCTGGGAAATTTTTAAATCATCATAACTTCCACATATCTCAACCAAATTGAGTGATTCAGAATGGAAATGATACCTCGGAATGAGACGAACAGATTGGTACCCTCAGCAACGGCTAACTCGCCATGATTTAGCCAAAAACAGGCCGGAAGGTCCCTGAAATCGACGGAAACTGGGGACAATTTCAGAAGGTCATAACCTGCTCATTTCTCAACCATTTTTTACGTTCTTTATATGGAAATGAAGCACAAGGAACAAGTTTATACCTCTTGGAACTCCAAAAAGCAGACGTAAATATACTGAAATTGGCCTGAAAGTCTCGGCCAAAAACCCAAAGCTTCGAAACCGTGTGTTTTCGAGTTGGGGATTGCCTCAGACTTGACCCAGGGACGTTAGGGAGTTGTGTGGTGGCTTCCAACTCTTCCAAAACGGTATGGAGTGGTCGGAAAAGTGTCGGGAAGTTTCTTTCTCGTCGGAGCTTCGAGCTAGAGCCTCTAGTCTCGGTTTCCTACGAAACGGAGCTGGGTTCGAGCTCGCGAGGTCAAGAGGGTGGATGTGGTGGTGGTTTGGGCGTTGATTCGTCGAGGTTTGGTGACTTTTGCTGCGTTCCAGAGAGAAGAGAGGACGGGAGAGTTTGAGAGGGAGAAAGAGGTTTGAGTGAGTGAAAGAGATGTTACAGAGTACGAGGACAACTTGAGTGAGTGAAAGAGATGTTACAGAGTACGAGGACAACACAGAAAGAGGTTTGAGTGAGTGAAAGAGATGTTACAGAGTACGAGGACAACAGAGAGAGAGAGAGAGAGAGAGAGAGAGAGAGAGAGAGAGAGAGCAGAGTGCAATTGATTGGTGGGGTGACTTTCCGTTAAGGGAAGAAAAATCTTACGGGATAAATTTTCAAAAGCTAATCGGCAATACTTTCTTTTAGTATTGATATTTAATGTGATATTTAATGACTAAAAAAATCTTACGGGATAAATTTTCAAAAGCTAATCGGCAATATTTAATGTGATATTTAATGTGATATTTAATGTGCATTTGAATATGTTAAATGACTAAAAAAATATGATATTTAATGTGAATTTACACAAGTATACAAATTTATTGCTTGTTATCAAAATTTAAATTGTTACTTGATTTGGATTTAGTTTATATTTATGCATACATAACGACGAGTACTCAAATATATTAAAAAATAGATGAATTACGCATTGGCTCAAACATTCATGTAAAACACCATTAAACCCAACAAGATCAGTTTTGTCATTTGTATTCTTTTTAACAAGAAAAAGACAAAGTGAAAAGGAAATGAATGCAGTGCTTACGAACCCTAAATTTTCAAACGACAATACATGGCTCGAGCCATTCTCACTCTCTCGTGGCATTACAATTTACATCATTTCACGGTAGAAGCGTCGCAATTAGAGTTGCGTATTTTTTTTATCTTTGTGTAAAAATATCTCAAAAAAAATTTATTCTCTTGTTTTCGGTCAAATAACTAATCACATTAAAGATAAAGCAAATTAAAGTATAGTAAAATTTATACGAAAGTAAAGCAAAGCAAAGAAACAAGCCTAAAAGTAAAAGTGCAATCCTTTCCAAAAGTAAAGCAAAGAAACAAGCCTAAAAGTAAGGTAAAATTTATTCATTTTGAGATCGTTAGTCATGCAAATTGAATGAACAATTTTAAAATAGTGATACAATCAATATATTTATTTTTACTTTTAACACATTTTTACTAATTTTTATCCTTTAAAATAATGTTTTTAGCCAAATTGAAACTACATAAGTAAACCCAATACATCAAATCACACAAACGCACCCCTATGTCATACATTTAAATCACACAAAGAGACAAACTTTTCACATTTTCGCACATCAAATGAAAGCTTGATTTAACGGAAGAAAAATCTCGCAACAGGACAAATTTTTAAAAGCTAACAGATACTTTAAATAAACAATGAAGCCTTTATGTACTGTGTGATGTAATGGACTAATAGTGGTGGTTGTTATCATTCAATCAATAATGATCCATTTTAGATGGATAAAGCATCTGGTACAAAGTGACGAAAAGCAGAATGGTGCCCGTGATTTGTGCGTGCAAGCTGGAAAAAGAATAAAATATTTGAAATCATTTCTATGTGTAGTGAACGATTATAATGAATTGATATTTTACGCGATCCGCAGAGAGGGATTCGGAAAGGATAATGGTCATAGTTTCTCACGTGCACACTCGTGTGAATTTCACACAATTTTGTGTACATATGTACCCGTTTATTAAACGAGTGTAGTTTCTTTATTACAAGTCCAATTTGGATCTAGTTTGCGCTCACGCCTTAGTAACGATGAGTACTATCTCGATATACTAAGAAATGATACAAATTAAGCACTAGCTCAAACATCCACGTATCCGCTGAACCCAACAGGGGCATTTTGGTCACTTCTCATCTTTGAAAATTAAAATTCGATAAAATCGGAATAGGTTGTCACAAACTTGTTAGAGAATTTGAATGTGGAATGGTATCATGGACAAGGAGGACATATTACCAATTAGAATATACATTTTGGTTTGGTGCATCATTTTAGCGTAGATTAGATAACCAAAGGATTATGTTCGGTTTGGTTTCAAACTTTGGCTTGGTGCATCATTCTGCCAAATTAGCAACTGAAGTAAAGAGACAATAGATTTCAGAATGATCCTTTGCCATCTCTACACGTGTTGAATGAAGATCGCGAGCAAACTAATCAATGTAAAACGCACACTCATTCTCCTTCAATTCAATTGCAATTTAGTTCAACTGTAAAGCTCTATAATTTTTGGATACAAAACGACATATCATGCCAAATACCAACTGCAAAATGCAGCCTATGGTCATCCATTCAAGTACATTACTTCTCGACACTAACCTGTAACACCAATGTTCTGCAGTCATTTTTCTTGAGCAAGCGGTCATCATCGAACCTGTTAAAATTAAAGGGATGCAAAGACACTTATCTATACTGACAATATTTTAACTAAATAAGGAAAAATAAAACTGAAGCCTATTCTACGACAACAAATCAGCATTGATTGATAATATATCCATTAGTTATAATGATATTTGCCATGGACGAGTTTTCATATTTTGAAATCGTTACTTAATAACTTCATGTTTGATATCATTGCGAATGTCTTTCTCAATATAGGCAATTCAACAATCACCTGTCATTTGATTGAGTAACCAATTCTTCACAATCCTCATAGCACAAAATGCTCTCTACACTGGGAAATGCAACTGGTAACATGAGTGCTAATGTCAACATCAAGTAAACTAATAGGTAAACAGTTTCTTATTTTGTCTCAACCATTTTTTGTGCAAGATCCGCAATCCCATTCAATCCTGAAAACTCAATGCTAGAGCGCATGTCCATAATGTGCATCTTAAGCTGATTTTCAAGCATCGTCAAGTGCCAAAAAGTCCCTTAAAAAAAAAAAAAATAGTATCATCAAGTCAAGTGCCGAAAAGTCATTCGGGTATACTGAGCAAGCCAAATCAACTTTTGTTTGTCAAAAGTAGATATGAATATCACTTGAATTCATACATATCACACAAAGAAGCAACTCGATATTTGTCTCAGCGAAATTCGCGTAGAAATACAAACAACTTTTACATTATTATGATAAAATGTCACCTTTATTGGATCTGCTAACATGATGGTACATGCCATTTCACATGTGGTTACCACCACTTTCTTTTCTTTTTCTCTTCTTCACGTGCCCACACTCCCCAGTCCCCGCTTTCACTCCACTCCTTTGTTTCTTTCTTCCACTTTTTCTTCACATTTTTTTATTTGTCTGCCACAATTCATCACTTTTCTACTTCTGGATTGCATGCCAGACACCACCATCTGTTTTTTTTTTTTTTCTCTTTCTTTTACCTCTTTCTTTTTCTTTTCTGGCTCAACTTTCACCATTTTTTTGAAAGAGAATTCTGTCAGAATGAGAATTTTAAGAATTCTCTAATATATTCGTTTATATTGCATGATCAGTTTAAAATAATTTATAACCGATATACAATAAATGAATGTAATTAAATGATCTTTATAATTCTTACAAAAACAAAATTCGACGAGGATGCTCATGCATCTTTTGTTTTCTTTCTTCTGCCTTTTCTTCACGTGGACTCCCCCCTTTCCTTTTCCTTTATTTCTTTCTGCAGTTCCACCATCACCTTCTTTTCCTTTTTTTTTCCCCCTTCTTTACTTTCCATTTTTTCTTTGTTTGGCAGACTGGCACCAAGGCTGATGGGGAAATTCATGGTCTCACGGCTGCAGGGACCCTTTTGTATATATCCAACCAACTCGCGTGGGTAGCAAGTAGTTCTTTGCCACAATAGTAAAAAATGTTAAGTCATCGTATGATTGCAGGAGTCCGAATTCGTCCACTTTATCACAATAGTAAAAAAGTGTTAAGCCTCTGCATGATGGTATGGGCCCGAATTTATTAGTAGCTAATCACTCATCGATGACTAATCTAACAAAATTTATTATTTGACAAAAAAAACAAAACAAAAAACTCTCGTGAGTATACTACGTATAAAACTTAAAAGTATACAAACTTAAACCAATTCACTAAAACGACATCGTTATAGGAGAAAAAGATAAGGTTTGAGCTTTTCAGATTTCTTTGCGATGGTGGCTCTGCAAGTCAGCCAGATACCGGTTTCAAGAAGATTCAGATGCCACAGCTCGAATCCACCGTCAAGACAATCTCCGACACACCGTCTCCATAAGCTAGCTTCCGATCTTAGAAGTGGGTTGTCGTTTCCGTGGCTGTCGGAGGGTCACCAAGGACTTGAAGCCCACAAGGCAACAGGCGAGACAAATTTGTACTATTCAGTTATGAGAAATTTTTGAAGTATGTAATCATAATGAAATTACAAGAGAAGGCAAAAATCGTATAGAAATTTTGTATGGAAATCTTCAATCTCCAATAGATTTTCTCCATCGGAGTTGAGGTTACCGGGAGGTTTTCCCCAGTTTTCCTCCAATGCAGATCAGGGGTGGACACGGGTTGGTTCTGTGCGGTTTTGAAGTGAAACTGAATTTTTTGCCAGTTCAGTTCGGTGTGAATTTGAAGCTTGAATTAATCAAGATAAAACCGAACCATTTGGTTGCGGTTTGATTCGGTTTCAAAAGGTTTTGATTTCGGTTTCAAACCATTTGCAAACTAGGATGTTGTAGCAACTAGAGGCAGACCCACATGATCCTGTCTCGCCATCAATGACACAAACTGTATAGATTTCATTTCCTTTGTGTCTCCAAAATGATAATTAATAGCTTATGTGGTAATTTGACATTTTGTACAATATTTTGCTTCACCTGATATGTTAAATAATAATGTCATTTAATAATTTTTTTTTTGTGAAGTCCAATGATTAAGGCAACCAATCAAATATTTCAAAAACATAACAACATTTATTATATATTATAGTAATCTATTAAAATATCATTTAATGAATTTGACATATGCTGTCAAATTTGATAGCAAAATGCCTTACCTTCAAATGACTCAGCGCCACGTAAGAAATTGAAGGTTCGGTTGGAGAAAATTTACTACTATTTTTTATTGTTGTATGCGTAAGTGGCAATTTTAACATCTCATTTAAAGATGCTCTATGCGGAATGTACTCTATACCTTTGAGAGTCCTTTGATGGTAATAGTAGGGGCCTTTTCGTTCAGGTGCAGATATATCATCCTCCTTGATCAGCTAGTCCACATTGATATTAAATTAAATATTTTCTTAATTTTGTCGGTGTGATTCGGTTTCGGCTTGATTTCAGATGTTGCCAAAACGTTTCTTCGTACTACGGTTCGGATTCAAACCAAAATCGTTTTAAAATCGTAAAAATAAAATCATTTAGTGCGATTTGATTTGATTCGTGTTTTGATTTCGAATTTCCGATTCCAAGTGCTCATTCCTAAATGCAGTGGCATATGGAATACTCACGTATAAATGAAATCCCACATAATCTTTGGGGGATGGTAAGATTGTTTAAAGCCTTTGGATCCTTTGGTATGTATACCATTTTTAAGGTACATTTGTTGTATAGGACTACCTTGAACTAGACTAGCTTTAGGAACTAAGTTGGACTGTCTTAAAATAAACTAAACTGAACTAACTTAGTGAAGTATTTGGTACAGTGTCGGACTAAAAAACAGGATAATAAAAAATAAAAAATAAACTCATATATGTTAGAAAATATTTAAATTATTTGCTTCAACTTCAATTTCAACCACCATTAAAATTTTCAATCCAAAATTTCAACATCCAATTCCCTAATCCAACACCAAAATGCTAAATTTCAAAATACCTAGTTCAAAAATCATCAAAAACCAATCATCCCCCTCTAGTGGAAGAACATATGCACTATTTATACTGAACGATTATCTTGATTCTGTCGCCGATTACCTTAAGCAAGCTTCTAACATTCAAGTTAATTCTTGATGCATGACCAAAAAATTCCATGCTTTGGTTGAAGTCTGTCGCCGATTACCTTAAGCAAGCTTCTAACATTCAAGTTAATTTCGTCATGCTTTGGTTGGTTCAAGTTAATTCTTGATGCATGATAAAATTTTTTTTTTTTTTTTTTCTATCTTTATCTTTTGTTTGAGTTTTGTGTTGATGTTTGTTAGTTTTCCTCTATGACTCATACCTTAAGGCTTAAGCATCACTTAGCTCAAACCTGTAACGATATGAAGCCTTGCTACAAAGTCCCACCTGATGCTTATCAAATTATCTCTTTGTTATCATTTCTTCGTAAAAAAATATTTTTTTCTCCTAAAATTAAAATATAATTTTACGTTCAAGATAATGAAAATGGTGGATGTTTATATTTTTTAAATTATTATGTCTACATTTTATTGAGAGTATTATTTTGTATACATTATTGATACGTTTATTATAGGTTTTTATACTTGATTTTGTTCATATTATCGATTGGTACATTTAGTTTTAATTTTTGGTACGTTAAGTTTTGTATATATCGTTGATTGATAAGTTTAGTTTTAGTGTTGGTACGTTTAATTCTAGTTTATGGTACGTTTGATTTTAGTTTTGGTTTGTTTAATTTTAATTTTTGGTACATATCATTGGTTGATAACTTAATAATATGTCTCTTTCTAACAATATAAACAGGAGAAGCAAAAAAATATATACATAAAGTCATTGAGTTTTTGTAAGGAAAATATACTATGATGAGTTTTAGTTAAAGGAAATTGAATTTCAAAGGGTAAAGTCATATTTTCAGTTGATGGTTTCAATGCATGTGTATATTTATTTACTCATTATTAATTCACAATATGCAAATTTCGAATAGTTTACAATTCACCTCCATATAGTGACGCGATTTTGAACTTTTTGTATTGCAATGAGAAAAATAAAAATTCGATTATAAGGGGGAATTAGCTCAATTTCAGTTGACATAGATGAACATCAAAACACAATAACATATAGTACAAACACCTAAAACAACAAATATTGAAAAGAAATGGAGTTCCTAAGAAGTACATACGTACCTATATAGTAAATCAACCCTACTATCCGCTAGAGAAAAAATAAAATTCTGAAATCTATGCCTTGTTCAACAACAATATGTCTGGTATTGGACCTGGTGCTTCACGAATTTTCTAGAAAATGTAATGTAACATCAACACTTTTGTTTCTTAACACACATGGGTAAAACTAAACACCTAAGACAACAAATATTGAAAAGAAATAGAGTTTCCAAGATGTACATGCTTACCTGTATTGTAAATCAACCCAATGCAACAGTTTGGCAAAGTAAAAGTGAAATTCTGAAATCTATGCCTTATTCAACAACAACTCATGTGACTGGTACTGGTATTGGTGCTTCACGAATTTGCTAGAAAATATGAATGTTGAATGGTATCATGCACAAGAAGGACAGATTATGCTACCTCAGCAATGCAAATATATGAGCAGATAATTTCAATGGGGAAGGGTTGATAAGAGTTTTCTACCAATATAAATAGAGAAGCAAACAAATACATTTAACGAGCATTACCTCAAGAGGAGGTGATTCTAAAGTAAGGTATTTTTATACTCTTATAACAAGAAAAAGACAAAGTGAAAGAGAATGGGGTACATTGCTTTCGAACCCATTTTGTATTCTCTTTAACAAGAAAAAAAAAGTGAAAAAGATTTGGATGTTTTGCTTACGAACCATTGGGTATTCTCTTTCACAAGAAAAGGATAAAGTGAAAGAAAATTGGATGCATTGCTTCCCAACCCCAACTTCTCAAAGGACAATACATGGCTTGAGCCATCCTCTTCGTGGCATCACATTATTTCACAGTACAAACGTCACAATTAGAATTGGTATTCTATTTTGAACAATAGTAGGCTTACTATTAGTCGTAATGTATGAATTTTGTACAGATTCGTTTAAAAGTGTTTTTAAAATTACTGAAAACGTTTTTAGTAAAAATGTTTTTTTCCTTCCAATTACAATTAAATGAGCCATGGACCAGCTTAATCCTAGTAACCCATTTCCCAACAAGGCATCATAAGCTATCAGAATGTCCACCTGCAAGGCACATCTAGGAAGACCATTATTTCTACGGTAATTTTTAAGAAACTCCTTCAAAAGCATAATATTGTCTCCAATTCGCCTGCCTGCGAAGAAAGCAAATTAAGAGTTGCTCACAATAGAGGGAAGGACATCCTTGATCCGATTGGCAAGAAACTTTGCAATAATTTTGTAAATAGCATAAAGAGGAATTTGTAACAATAGTTTCTCAACTTTAACTGAATTGAAACAATGATTCCTTAACTAAAAATATGTGACCATTGGTCCCTTAACTAAAAATACCCAATTGTTACAATGGTCGTAAATTTTTAGTTGAGAGACGAATACTCTAATTGAGTTAACATTGATAGACCATTGTTACAATTTTGTTGACAAAATGAGGCCGAGGGTTACAGAAGGTAGCAGTAACAAGTAGAGATTATGGTCTTTTCTTTCTGCAGTGAAGAACGATTACTTATGATTTGTTTGCATAAGTGATCTCTTCTTTCTATATGTCGGTGTTGTCTAGGGCTATGTAAGATGTAGTTCGTTTGTTTGGACTTCTTTTATTGAATATTCCAAACCCTTGACCCAAAAAAAAAAAAAAAAATTCTAAGAAATGTGAGTAAGGAAGATATTCACTCGTGAAATTACGCGTTATCAAAAGCCTTTGTACTAAGATTCAACCTAAATTATGCGTTATCCCTATGTTAATAGAATGGACGTACCTTTACGTGTGAGTTAAAAATTGCATTTCTTTCCTTTCTTCTGTTCATCGTCTATTTTCCACCGCCATCTTAAAGCCATAAAGAAAAATCCTAAACTAGCAAATCTAAAAGTCATTTCTATAAAATCTCAATTGTACACCATGGGTCTTGCCTTTTGCTGCCTATAAATCCTTTACCAGTTTTTCTAAATTTTATGTCATTTCTTTTGTTCTATCAACAAAAAGAAATATATACTAGTGTTTTTGTGAATGTTAATTTCCTTCAAATTATCCACAAAAGGCCTGAAATTTATTTTGTCCATCAACGCCTTAATCAAAGCCCTAACAAAAATTTACTGCCAATTAAAAATTTAAAAGTTAAGAAAATTCCAGAGAAAGAGACCTTATCTCTTAGAAGCTTGGTTAAAACTTTTCATTCAAACTGATCCAGTCAGAGCTTTAAACTCTAAAAACTCACAAAATGTTTTGAAGATGGAAAGAGAGACAGAGCAGAGAGAAGACGGAATGGAGGTATAGAGAGACGAAGAGGGAGAAGTGAGAAAGGGGCTTGGTATTGCACCGCGTGAAAAATATAGAGTGAAATGACAAGTAACATAAAATTAACATGACTTTTACATTCGAATATGGAACCTAACAACCTTAACCAAAAAGTTCAAATCTAAATTTTTACAACGGAAGCTGTCTTTCGATTATTCTATTACTTGAAAATTTCATTATTTTAAAACACATAAATCAAAATTAGTATCAAATTAACTACACACAGGTCATTATTTTAAAAATAATTAACATTTAGTATTACGATTTAGTAATATTTCTCTTAATCTTTTTTTTTTTAGCCCCAAAACATCCCCGAAACGTCCACCTTGAACACATGGGCTTCCGGGGTCTCCTTCTAGTCGGCCCTAGTGTTCACAAAAGCCAAATTTTTCTGAGAAAATTCAAAGAATGCGAAGAGTGATGAGGAGGAAGGGAATGGAAAATCCTTGAAAGGGTCCCATAAGTTGAGGGAGAATGGGTCAAAGAAGCTGATGCCTCGTCGAGCGTTAGGGATGAGCGACATTTTGATAAAAACTTGAGTGGTTTTGTTTGGATGCTGAGAAAAACCTTGGGAATCAAATTGGAGCCGGTACAGAGAGTTTTTGCTTTGCTTCACTGGTTGGTGAAGGGAGTGGGTTAGTGGCGCATTTATAAGGAGTCAAAGACGTTTCTGGAAAATTCCAAGTACCGAAAAACTAGAATGGGCATGAAACCCTACAGCACAAGGAAGACAAAACTGAAGTTGCTAGAAACTTCCTGAATGAAAAAGAATTGGGCTTCGACCAAAAAAAAAAAAAAGAAATTGGGACAGAAGATGGGAATGAATTCCACCAACCTATCTTTACTGCACGTGAGGGCGTGTGGAAGTTTTTTTTCTATTTTCAATTAGGCCTATTAGAGTTCAATTTATTTTTCACACTTGTACTTAATATTTATAAGCTAGAACTTTGATCAACCATTGGTAATTGGTTAGGTATAAGCTAGAACTGAAAATTTTTATTTTTATTTTTTTTAACAAAAGTGGCAAAAGAATTGATATATAAAAAAGGGAGAAACGTAGATAATATCGTTTGTTAAAAAAAAAAAAAAAAGGGTGAAACCCGCCACTTAGTACTATAGTCTAGTAGTAGTATTCCCTTCACTGGTAAGTGAGAAGTTTTAGGTTTAATTTTCTTCGAAGACAAATTTGAACCGCATACTTGCTGATCACCGAGAGAAAGCAGCCATGCCATTCTCAAGTCGGTACAACTCCCATTTTTCATTTTCATCCAATTAGATCATTTTCATTTTCAATTATATAAAATTGAAATTTATGAGTTATTTGATGTGTTGGAGGTTTTTAATTGTGTAGATTCAAAGGGACAAAGAGAGTGGTTATGGAGTAGGCGCTCCAAACTATCCTCAAAATGGTCCCTATGGTGGCTCTGCAGCAGGTCGGGGCTTAAACATGATGGGTGGAAATTACAATCAACAGTATGGTTGGCAGCCGTAAACGTTTGATCTAATCATTATAATTCATCACGATATGCACCTCCTTGGTCCAAGGGACATGAGCTCGATGGTTTAGCTAGTGTGATCCCAAGGGTTCGAATAGAAGCATCATTGAATCGCTGCTAAATAATTTTTACAAGATGTGAATGTGATTGATTCATATGCAAAATATTCTCAAACTAGTGTTACGTTCTAACTTCTACCCATTAATCTGTTACTTAGAAAAAATATGCAAAAAAGCGGGAAGTTGCATATGAGTTGTGTTTGGTTTACTTCTGCAATTTTTTTTTTAAAAAAAAAATTATAAAAATAAAAAGGAAAAATTGTTAACGGGTGACCAGCCTATTAGCTTTACGGGTTGGTTTAGATGACCCGTTAACTTAACAAGTCAGGTTAAAATCGATCCAAATCCAATAAAACTTATTGATTTACATATTTAATTCATTCATTTGGTGTAGATAATATTATGTATTAAAAAAAAATTAAATAAATAAAACAAAAAAAATACAAAACCAAAATTCTCCACTACCTCCCTTACCCTCTTTCCCTATTCCCTTTCAAAGCTGCAACAACGGGAGCCCATTAAAGAACAGGCCGAAAACAGCCGACGCAACAGCGCCGTCGTCCACCGGTCACCAACGGCCGTCAAATTACATATCCAGACTCCTCTTTCCGTCCTCTTTCCAACCGCCAAGTTAGTTTCTGCAAATTCGTGGCCAAATTTCCTCAATTTCAGATCAAAGAAACGGCGACCGCGGGTTTTCCGGCCAATAATCTCGACCCAGGAGGTATAAATGATCCTCTCCTGGTGGGCTGTCCTCCGATGTAAGTCCTTTTCCAGAATTTCAACTTTCAGTTTTGGGATCGATTCTTGATTTCAAATTTTTATTCGATTTGTGGTGATTGTTCTATCTGTGATATTGTGGAATCCCCTAGATTGAACTCTTTTGCATAGGAATTATAAAATTCATGGAAAGAATGTGAAAATGTGGTAGGAAATTAGAAAATGGGGGCCAAAATCATGTTATGATGAAGGCAATAGCTTAGCCTGATTCCTTGTTTATTGTAGTTGTATTCAGCAGCTTACTTTGGTTTTGAATTGCCTGCTGTCCAGTAGATGTTTAAGACTTAATGTGGAGGAAATTCTCTCTTGAAGTTGCTTGAACTTACCTATTTGGTAGACAAGGCTACTCAAGGGAGAGCTAGCCTGAGGTGTGAGTGGACATTTATTTAAGAAATGTTTTTTCTTTATCAAATATTAAGCATGCCTAGATAAATATGATTTCCGTTACGTTTAGGGGAAAACCAGATTTTATGAATTAATATCAGACCTTATAGTGAATGATCATATTATTTAGCTTACATGTGTATGATCAATATTACGTGTGTCATGCTACAAACATGTCATTCATCTTAAATGTGTATGGTATTACAGAACTTTTAGCATTATAAATTGAAATGCAAATATTGGTAGCTAGAGACAACTTTTCCAAATTATCATAACAAATAAGCAAACACCAATTTAGAAACAAACAGTAATAATCACAGTCGAAATTTATAATACATAAAATAAGCAACATAAATAGTATTTTTGAAATGAAATTCTGGTGCAACAAATGACCTTTTATTGGCTTGTACATATGATATGGTAAACGAATTGCTGAAGCCACAACGTTCTGTAAACTCTTGTCCTGCATGCATTGGAGAATATTAGAAATCACTGAAGTTGGAATAAGTTGAAATGGTAATGCTTATTGAATATGTGTTTCAGAAAATAGCGGTTTAAGGACAAAATTAATTTTCAAGTCACTTAGCACTACAGTTATGTTTATTGTATATGTGTTTCTCAAAACGGTTATGCTTGTTGTAGATCAGGTGAGACATGCTAACTGAAAAGGGTTATTCCAATATTATTGTGGAATCTGATAAAGGTTTCTTGAGGCAGTTGCTAGTCTGATACTCTCACCTATAAGTGTAAGGCTTGGGTCCCACTTTTATACACATTATTCTAGCACAAAACACTACCCCATATAGGAGTGCATAAGGCGTGTAGAGAGAGATGAAGATCTTTGCTTGTTCGTTGGTTCAATCTTGTTCATATCAATGGCTTCTCAAGGTTAGTACTTGCATATTATAGATCGACTTGCATTGGGTACCTCAAAAAAATCAATTAGGTAGCAGAATGTGGTTTGACGATCCTTATTGTTCAATTTTTTAAGTACTATCCATGTATGTATATATTCTATAAAACATGGTAGAATAATTGTTTGACTACTTTATAGATAATTTCATCAGTTTTTACTTAAACCTAAAAGAAGTTGGAGATGATACAATACTAATTAAAAGTTGTAATTATAGAGGTTAATTGAACCTAATTTAAAAGCTTACCTCCAGATTAATTGGACGTGGCAATATTTCAATGGAGCGTTGGGCGTTTGGTCTTGAATATGGTGTGCATCCACATACATCAGGGCACCAATTTGATGAACGTGTTGGAGAGGTGCTGAAATCATGACTTGTTGAATCCTTCTCAGACTTATTCTCCAACTTCTTTCTTTGTGGAATTACAGCACCCAATGTCTTCAATTTGTCACATCTGTACACGTCCATATTTTTTGTGGATGACCATTGAAATGTAGATCCCGCTGGACAAAGACTTGTGAGACGAGGCAGGAATTCTAGTTCAAATGTGTTCAGTTTCGGAAACAAAATCATGTCTTTTGTCGCCTCTTCTTCATTTTCCTCTGTGATTCTGACTATAGTTTCCATTTGGAAACATCCTGATATCTTTACCTTTTCAAGATTCAAAAGTTCCGAGGCAATTAAATGCGAGAACACATATTCTAGACCATAACAACATATCAATTCCAAATATCTCAAATTTTGGAAGCCCTGGAATCCAGACGGAATGTTTTTCCACAAGTGTGTAAACTCACACCAGGATATATCCAACTCACGTAACTCGGGAAACCATGAAATGCACTTTGATGGAAATATTGCTTTTTCAAATATTCCTGCAGATTGATGCTCAACCCTTGCCGTTGTTTCCTGAAAAAGAAAAATCATTATCGGTTAAACAATTTCAAATTTCCACATATCGGCTGCCTCCTCATATCATAGAGATTGGATAGTGGGACTTACCTCTTGGTTGGAGTATAGCTTGTTGGCTTGGAAGAAACCAACCAAACTCCATAGATGCCAGAGACTCAATTTGGTTAATTTATGGAAAGCTATCGTATCGGCTTCCTCCTCATGTTCCCTCCCTTGCTTCGACACAATTTCTTCCATTTGATGACATCCATCAATATCTAATTCCTCGAGTTGTACCAAGTTTCTCACTACTGATAGTGAAAAGGCATACTTTAAGACACCACAATCTGACAATCGAAGGAATCTTAGGTTGGTCAAAAAGCTATTCGGAAGCTGACTAGCTGATTGTATGCGAGGAAAGAGTGCACTTGTTCCATTTACAAGATACTCGATATTTGGACAATGATTAAGATACAAAACTTTCAAATCTTGAAATCCCTCTTCGTCTAATTCAGTGAGGGCAGAGAAATTCTTAACATTGCCCAAAGCCAATTTTTTAGATTTTTTCAACATAAGTCCAACTGCTTGACTCTCCATCAACTCCCTTGCATCACTTTCAACAATCACCAAACAATTTTCGAACGCATAAGTTGTCATCATCATCAACTTCCTTGCATCACTTTCAGCACGTCTATCGATCATCTCACAAAATCCCTCTGCCCCAGTTCCCAAGCATATACGGAATTTTATTGTTGGGCTTTTCAAGACTAAGTCTTTTGGCAACAAGTGGATGACATTTATGGATAGAACCTTCAAATGATCAGACAGAGACATCACCTCAGAAATGCTTGCCATCCTCTCATCTTCTCTTCCTGTTCCAAGGTCCCATTTATCAAAGCTACCCATCATATACAACTCTTCAAGTCTACATAAGCTGGAGAAGATACCATGTGGAATCACCTCAAGGTTCCTGCAGTTTGTCGTGTCTAACAACCTCAATTGTTTAAGTCGTCCAATTTCCCTCGGCAACTCATAGATGCAATAACAATCCCGAAAGCTGAGTATTTCTAAATTCTCCAAAGGCCCAATAACATCAGTAGACATGCCATCAAAGTCAGACCCATCTAGGATCAAGGTCCACAAGTTCTTCAGTACTCCTGGTGATCTTGATGAGCCTAGGTCTTCCATTTCCATTCCCACCAAAGCTAAAACCTTCAGTTCTTTCATCGCATCACAAATGATGTCCATGCTACCTTTTGAAAAACGTCCATCCATCATCTGTAGAAGCTCAAGTTTTGGGCAACCAACTGGAATCTCCATATCGCCAACCAGTGAGATTGTGTCATATGTAGCTAAATTTGGCCACTCTTTATTTTCAGCATGACTTCTTACCAGAAATCGATGTGGATCTCTAGAAGCAATCGATATGGCAACATCGCGAACTATGTCATGCATTTTTGTAGTCTCACTCGTGCCACCATCTAGTAACAAAAACCTTCTTTTTAGTTGGTCAACCAAAGAATGCACTCTATTTCTTGCATCTTCCAAAGTAACGATGCTGCTAAAATATCCTCGACCCCACCCATATCGAACCAAATACTCAATTGGAATATTATAATCTTCTGGAAATAAACAACAAAGTAAAAGACATGACCTTGCTTCATCACTCTCCAAGCCATCAAAACTCAATTTTATGCTAGAATAAACTTTGCTGTCCACTCCAGGGATGTTCACTGGGTTAGAATTTCGCAGCTGATTAAGGGCATCTTCCCATGCATGCTTCTTTTTGTTTTCTAGGGCTTTTCCAACAGTAACAATAGCAATAGGTAAACCTCCACATTCCTTCACAACATCTTTTGGAGTGGAATGTAAATCAGGATCATCGAAGGATTCACCTACCATTTCTCTAAAGAGCTCCTGTGATTCTTCTGTTGTTAAAGTCCCGACTTCAATAATTTGTTGACTTCTCATCTCGTTGCAGACTTCCAAATTCCGTGATGTCAACAAAATTTTGCACCCTTTATTAGTATGTTCGTAAGGAAGTCCTATAGCCTTAAAATCAAGCTCTGTCCATACATCATCTAATACAATCAGGATCCTTTTTATTTCCGTGAGTCTCCCATATAGCTTTAGTGCTCTTACAGACTCGGGATCCTCATCAAGTTTCAAACCTATTTGGCCTGCAATTTCCGACTGGATCGTCTTAACACTTGGACTTTGAGACACAGTTGCCATTACGATTTCGTCAAACAGGTTCAGTTCTGCCAATCTTGTGATGATTTCTTTCACCATTGTGGTTTTACCCACTCCTCCCATTCCACAGATCCCGATCAGTCTTACTTCTTCCCTCTTCAAACCCTCTATCACCTCATTGATCTTTGCCATTCTGGACTTAAAATCTTTAAAACCTTCTTTGAATGTTGACCATATCTTTCGTGAAGGTGCAGGATGGGCCACATTTTCAAACGTTCCTTTGTTTTGGAGCTGAAGAACATGCTGTGTAATCTTATAGGCTTTCCGACTCAAGCTCCATCGATACACACATCGCCCTTTGTTGTTAATTTCATCCTCAAACTGCAACACTTTTTTGACCATGTCGTCGTTCACATTCTTTAGCCAACTCTGAACATCAGGTTTGATGATTTCACCGTTCCTTTTGGCAGCATCTACCAATCCCTGCACTCCATCTTTCTTGTCAAAAAGCTTTTTTATCTCACCCCTAAGACTTTCAAGGTTGGAATGGTAATTAAACAAATAGCCAAACTCTGTTCCTATTGGTGTGACCAAGCACTCTCCAATTTTTGAGCCAATTGCAATTATAATGTCCGTTGCCATTTCCTTCTGAAATCAAAGACTGCGGCTGGAATGCTCCTCTTTGTTGATAGCTTTTGTAAGTCTCGCGCTCAGTGCTCTAATGCCTAAACCAAAGAGGCAACCCAACAGAACATTAATAATCATATATTTTTGTCCTGTTTAAATCTAAGTTGTATTATCACTTAGTACTACTATCTATTAGTATTTCTATTCACTTGTAAGTTAGAGATCTTAGGTTCGATTCTTATCAAAGACGAATTTGAACCACATTATTACAAACCCATTGTGAGACTTACACGATATGGTAAGCAACATGATATATCCGGATTTTTTCAGTTCTTTTATTTCTTTATATTTTTGTTTTATGGTTTTTTCATTCATCCTCATCCCATTACCATAGACCCCACACCTACTCTAGTTTTTTTTTTTTTAATTTTTTCCAGCAGCCCTCATGGCTCGTTTCAAATTTCAAGCCTCCTTCCTCCATCACCCACTGTTTATGACAGTTTTGAGCCCAGCCAGAAAACGTATCAAATTTTTACTCATACTTAAGGCTTAAGCATCACTTAAGCTCAAACCCGAAACGATATGAAGCCTTGCAACAAAGTCCCACCTGATGCTTATCAAATTATCTCTTTGTTATAATTTCTTCATTCAAAATATTTATCAAGTTATCTCTTTGTTATAATTTCTTCGTAAAAAATATTTTTTTCTCCTAAAATTAAAATATAATTTTATCTTCAAGATAATGAAAATGGTGGATGTTTATATTTTTTAAATTATTATGTCTGCATTTTATTGAGAGAATTATTTTGTATATATCGTTGATTGGTACATTTAGTGTTAATGTTGGTACATTTAATTCTAGTTTATGGTACATTTGATTTTAATTTTGGTTTGTTTAATTTTAATTTCTGGTACATATAATTGGTTGACAACTTAATAATATGTCTCTTTGTTTTGGATTAATAAAAATACATTTGGTTGAAGAAGGCTAGATTTCGGAGCTACTTTTTGAATAAATTGGTGGATCAATAGCACTTCATCTAATTTTGAATTTCGAAAAGAGGACATTTTAGAAAATGTGGCACCAAAATTGTAGAAAATAGTTTAATAAAAAGTCTAAATGCTAGGGATGTTGCACCTAGATCAAAATTCCCCTTACTTATATCTATATATTTGAAATAATTGTAAATTAAATCTTGTACCAAATCACATTCTTTATCTTTATGTAGGTACTTTAATCTACATAAAATAATTTCCCCATACCTATATGTGAAATATAGGTAAAATAAATCTTGAACCAAATCACATCCTTTATGTTGTAGGTAAATTATTTTGCATGTATTATTACATACATTAAGCACATTTTATTGTTATTATATATGTGTAGTAAAATAATTTACCCATATTTATATAGAATATAATTAAATAATTTTGAAAAAAAAAATAACATTCTTATATTTTGTTGTTAACTAATGCTCACATATTTTGAAAACGGAAAAACTAAACCAAAAAATAAAGAAAAAAAATCCTAATTTATGCAAATTTGAAAAGCAACTAAGGAATTTAAAAAGGAAAAAAAAATTAAAACAAATGAAAACACTAGAATCATATACTTTTATTATTAATATGCAGTGAAATCATGATATTAAAATTTGTTTTTAATCTGACATTAAGTTACTAGGGGTATTTTAGGCATCTAAAAATACATAATTGTGTGAAGTCAAAACCTAATCAATAAAATTATTGAGCTGGAGCTTGAAATAGAATATTTGACGGGCATTAGAATGTAAAACTAACACTTGTTTCTTGGTCAGGCAGGATAAAAACAAACGCCTAAAACAACAAATATTGGATAGAAATAGAGTTTTCGAGAAGCACGTACGTACCTATATCGTAAATCGACGATAATGCAACTGTCCAGCAGAGCAATGCAACTGTCCGGCAGAGTAAAATTGAAATTTTGAAATCTATGCCTTGTTCAGCAACAAATTATACCCTATTCAGCAACAAATCATATGTCTCGTATTGGTAGTGGTGCTTCACAAATTTGCAAGAAAATTTGAATGTTGAATGTTAGCATGCACATGGAGAACAGATTATGCACAACAATGCAAATATATGAACATATAACTTCAATGGGGAAGAGTTAATAAGAGCTTTCTAACAATATAAGTTGGAGAAGCCAAAAAAAGGCTTTTTAGTCAAAATAGTCTCTGAGATTTGCATAACACGTCACTGTGGCCCCTGAGATTGTCCACCATCCATTATTTTGGTCATTCTGTTAAAAACTCCATTAAGTGTCCCTAAGCTCTTGGCCGGAAGTTTGGGCTATTTTCAAAGCTTCGTAACTCAATTGTTTCTTAACCAAATTCGATCCATAATGTATCAAAATGAAGATAGAAAAGTGTAGAACAAGATGATACCTATATGGAAGCCCAATGGTTGCTGGAGATGGCCGAAAAATAGCCTGAAAGATGACTGGTCCGCGGGAAAACTGGAAAACTCGCCGGAAACTGGGTAAACTTTAAACGTTCATAACTTCTTCAATACTTAAGGAAATAGAGTGATTCAAAAACGAAAGTCATACTTCTAGACGAGACAAAGAGAATGGTACCTTTCTCGATGGCTAATTCACCGTGGTTTTGCCAAAAAAGGGCTCGAAAGTGGCTAACTCGAGATCAAGACAACCACTTTCGAGCCATTTTTTGGCCAAACCATGGCGATTTAGTTGAGTAGTATGATTTTTATTTTTGAAGTATGATTTTTATTTTTGAATCACTTGATTTCGTTAAGTATTGAAGAAGTTATGAACGTTTAAAGTTTACCCAGTTTCTAGCGAGTTTTCCAGTTTTCCAAGGGATTAGTCACCTTTCAGGCTATTTTCCAGCCATCTCTGGCAACCATTGGGCTTCAAATAGGTTAATCTTGTTCTACACTTTCCTATCTTCATTTTGATATATTATGGATCAAATTTGGTTAAGAAACGATTGAGTTATGAAGTTTTGAAAATTACCCAAACTTCCGGGACACTTAATGAAAGGACCAAAATAATGGATGGTGGACAATCTCAGAGACCATTTCTATAGATTTTCAATCTCAGGAACCAAAGTGATATGTTATGCAAATCTTAAGGACCATTTTGGCTAAAAAGCCGAAAAATACATATATATGTAAAGTCACTGAGTTTTTGTTAGGAAAATATACTATGATGAGTTTTAGTTAAAGAAAATTGAATTTCAAGGGGTAAAGTCATATTTTCAATTGATGGTTTCAATGCATGTGTATAATTTACTCATTATTATTTTACAGCATTCAAATTTCGAATAGTTTACATTTCACCACCATATAGCAAACGTGATTTCAAACTTTTTGTATTGAGTGAGAAAAATAAAAATTCGATTATAATAGGGGATTAGCTCAATTTCAATTGACGTGGAAACATATAGTACAAACACCTAAAACAACAAATATTGAAAAGAAATGGAGTTTCTAAGAAGTACATACGTACCTGTATTGTAAATCAACCCAATGCAACTATCCGGTAGAGAAAAAAATGAAATTCTGAAATATATGCCTTGTTCAACAACAATATGTCTGGTACTAGACCTGTACTTCACGAATTTGCTAGAAAATATAACGTAAAACCAACACTTTTGTTTTTTAGTCACACATGGGTAAAAATAAACACCTAAAACAACAAATATTGAAAAGAAATAGAGTTGCCAAGATGTACATGCTTACCTGTATTGTAAATCAACCCAATGCAACGGTTCGGCAAAGTAAAAGTGAAATTCTGAAATCTGTGCCTTATTCAGCCACAACTCATGTGTCTGGTATTGACATTGGTACTTCACGAATTTGCTAGAAAATATGAATTTTGAATGGTATCATGCACAACAGATTCTGTTACCTCAGCAATGCAAATATATGAGTAGATAACTTCAATGGGGAAGGGTTAATAAGAGTTTTCTAACAATATCAATAGAGAATAAAAATATATATATTAACGAGCATTACCTCAAGAGGAGGTGATTCTGAAGTAAGGTATTTTTATTCTCTTTCAACAAGAAAAAGACAAAGTGAAAGAGAATGGGGTGCATTGCTTTCGAAACCATTTTGTATTTCTCTTTATCAAGAAAAACGTGAAAAAGATTTGGATACTTTGCTTACGAACCCTTTGGTATTCTCTGTAACAAAAAAAAAAAGTAAAGAAAAAAGGATAAAGTGCAAGAAAATTGGATGCATTGCTTCTCAAGGCACAATTCATGGTTTGAGCCATCCTCATTCGTTCGTGGCGTCACATTATTTCACGGTACAAACATCATAATTAGAATTAGAATTGGTAATCTATTTCGAACAATAGTTGGCCTACTATTAGTCATAGCATATAAATTCTGTACGAAATCGTTTAAAAGTGTTTTTAAAATTATTGAATACATTTTTAGTAGAAATGTTTTTTTTTTCTTCCAATTACAGTTAAATGGAATCGAACTATGAACCAGCCTAATCCTAGTAACTCATTTTCCAACCTGGTATCATAAGCTATCAGAATGTCCAACTGCAAGGAGCATCTAGGAAGACCATTATTTCTATGGTAATTTTTAAGAAACTCCTTCAAAAGCATAATAGGTGACCATTGGTCCTTAACTAAAAATAGTCTCTAAACTTTAATTGAATTGGAACAATGGTTTCTTAACTAAAAATATTAACTAAAAATATGTGACCATTGGTCCTTTAACTTATCAAAACGTGCAGTTATGGACATTCTCATCCACTCTGTTAGAACTTACGTCAAAATGAGACACGTGTCATTCATGTGAGGCTGAATCAAGGGGCAAATAAGAAAAATCAAATGAGAAAATTGTTGCAATGGTCGCTCAACTCTAACCCGATTGGAGAAATGGTCTCTCAATTTTAACCCAATTAGAGCAATGGGCCCTCAACTTTAACCCAATTGTTACAATGGTCATTTAACTATGACTCATTTTGACGGAAGTTCTGATGGAGTAGACGAAAAAAACCATAGTACATTTTAATGAGTTAAATGACCAATAGTCGCGCATTTTTAGTTGAGGGACCAACACTATAATTGGGTTAACATTGAGGGACCATTGTTACAATTTTGTTGACAAAATGGGGCCAAGGGTTACAGAAGGTAACGGTAACAAGCAGAAATTATGGTCTTTTTTTTGCACAAGTAGTCTCTTCTTTCTATATGTCGGTGATCTCAATGGCTACGTAAGATGTCATTCGTCTGTTTGAACTTCTTTTATTGAAATTCCATACCTTTGAACAAAACAAAAAAAAAGGAGTTTCTAAGAAATGTGAGTAAGGAAGATATTCACTCGTGAAACTATGCGTTACTAAAAGCCTTTGTATCAAGATTCGATTCAACCTAAATTTAAAAAATTATGTTATCCCTCTGTTAACACCATGGACGTACCTTTACTTGTGAGTTAAAAATTGCATTTGTTCCCTTAGTGTAAAAATATCGATATACTAAAAAATATATATTTGTTTCCTTCGTTTTGTTCGTCGTCCCTTTTCGCCCTCTCTACAACTATTTTCCACCGCCATCTTAAAGCCATAAAGGAAAATCCTAAACTAGCAAATCTCAAAGCCATTTCTTTAAAATCTCAATTGTACGCCATGGGTCTTGCCTTTTGCTGCCTAGAAATCCTTTTTCCAGTTTTAGAAGCTTGGTTAAAACTTTTCATTTAAACTGATCCAATCAGAGCTTTAAAATCTAAAAACTCACAAAAATGTTTTGCGGATGGAAAGTGAGACAGAGGAGAGAGAAGATGGAATGTAGGCATAGAGAGACGAAGAGGGAGAAGGGAGAAAGGGGCTTGGTAATGGTATGGTACCGCGTGAAAAGATACAGAGTGAAATGACGAGTAATAGAAAAATAACATAACTTTCACATTCGAACATGAAACCTAATGAACTTTACCAAAAAGTTTAAATCTAAATTTTTACTACAAAAGCTGTTTTCTTATTATTCTCTCACTTAAAATTTTTATCATTTTCAAACCCGCAAATCCAAATTTGTATCAAATTAACTACGTACAAGTCATTATTTTACAAACAACTACACAAAATCACTCTTTTTTTGGCACTCTATTTCATAATCTTATTTCCTAAGTAGACAACATTCATAACTTATTAGTTCACTATTAATTAACCATTGATTTCAATGGCTTTGACATCAGGCTTCTTCACCTCTATCTTCGGTATGATAACACTTAGAATGCCGTTCTCCATGGCAGCCTTAATCTGATCGACCTTTGCATTTTCCGAAAGATGAAACTTTCTCAAGTACTTGCCGCTGCTCCTCTCCACTCTATGCCACTTGTCGTTTTTGTCCTCCTTCTCCACGTTCTTCTCTTCGTTGATTTGAAGCACCCTATTATCTTCCACCTCCACCTTCACCTCATCCTTCTTCAGCCTCGGAATGTCCGTCTTGAACACGTGGGCTTTGGGGGTTTCCTTCCAGTCGACCCTATTGTTCATAAAAGGCAAATTTTTTCAAGAAAATTCAGGGAATGCGAAGAGTGATGAGGAGGAAAGGAATGGGAAATCCTTGAAAGGGTCCCACAAGTTGAGGGAGAATTGGTCGAAGATGCTGTTTCCTCTTATTAGTTCACTATTAATTGTTGAAGTAGTCAAAGTTAGGGTTCCTTTGTTCTAGGGTTTACACCTGGACGTGCTAATAACCCTCCTATACTTGAGGGACAAGTTGTTTCTTTTGATTTCAATCTAGTCAGTTACCACGATTTTAGGATCTGTACAATCGTGGATAGTTATCTCTTTTTCTTGTTTGTTGTAAGGCTATTTAAGAGCCAAGTTATTTTACTTCAATAACATATCCATTCTCCCAGTTTTCTAGTGCAGTTAGGTTTTCACGTTCACAAAACCTTCGACTATCTCAGTTAGTTCCAACATCTGGTATCAGAGCCCCACCACGGGGCCTGATCAAACCTGCAACAAAGTAACTAGCGTGAAGGAACAAAGCCATGACATCTTAAAGCAGTTTTGTGCAACCTGCCATTCCGAGGTTTGATGGACATTATGATCACTGGAGTATGCTAATGGAAAACTTTCTACGTTCCAAGGAGTATTGGAACTTGGTGGAGACAGGAATCATTGCAGTAGCAGAAGGAGCCGAGTCAAGCGAATCACAGAAAAAGGTAATCGAAGATCAAAAGCTGAAAGACTTGAAGTGCAAGAACTACTTGTTTCAGGCTATTGACCGTTCGATCTTAGAGACAATTTTGAAGAAGGACACCTCGAATGATATCTGGGACTCTTTGAAACAGAAATACCAAGGAACAGCACGTGTAAAACGTGCCCAATTGCAGGCTCTTCGAAAAGAATTTGAAGTACTGCACATGAAGGCTGGAGAGTCGGTCAACGAGTATTTTGGAAGAACCCTCATCATTGCTAACAAGATGAGGATTCATGGAGAGCACATGCAAGATGTGATGATCATTGAGAAGATCTTGAGATCTATGGTTCCAAAATATGACTACGTTGTATGTTCTATTGAGGAATCCAATGATTTGGATACTTTGTCCATCGATGATCTTCAAAGCAGTCTCTTGGTGCATGAACAAAGAATTAGCCGTCATGTAGTTGTGGAGGAACAAGCATTGCAAGTCACTTATGGAGCCCAACCAGGAGGAAGAGGTGGAGGACGAAGCAACTACCGTGGAAGAGGAAGAGGAAGGGGCAGATTAGGGTTTGACAAAGCAACCCTAGAATGTTATAACTGTCATGAACTCGGGCATTTTCAGTGGGAGTGCCCAAAGAAAGCAAATGATCAACATGCAAATTATGCAGAGACGAAAGAAGAGATGCTATTGATGGCATATGTTGATTACACAAAAGCTGAAACTGAGCACATTTGGTTCCTCGATTCTGGGTGCAGCAACCATATGTGTAGCAAGAGGGACTTATTTATTGATTTCGACAACAGTTTCAAAGAATCAGTCAACATGGGAAATGATTCAAGTCTTATTGTGCAAGGCAAATGAACAGTCCGAGTAGAGGTGAATGGGATAGTTCACGTAATCACCAGTGTTTTCTTTATACCAGAACTGAAGAACAATCTGCTAAGTATTGGGCAGCTGCAAGAAAAGGGGCTCACTGTGCTTATTCAACAAGGAAAATGCAAGATTTTTCATCCTGAGAAAGGTCTGATCATTGAAACTAAAATGACTCAGAATAGAATGTTTGTTGTGTTAGCTCACTGCCCACCATCAAGAGAGACAAAGTGCTTCTCTTCTCTGACCACAGATCAGGCAACTCTTTGGCATTGACGATATGGGCACCTCAGCTGGAATGGACTCAAAATACTCCAGCAAAAGAAGATGGTTGAAGGGTTACCACAGTTCAAAGCCATTCAACAAGTTTGTGAAGGTTGTCTGGTAGGAAGACAGCACCGTGATCCATTCCCAAAGGAAAGCACTTGGAGGGCTTCTAAAAGACTTCAGTTGGTGCATGCTGACATTTGTGGACCGATTAATCCAATCTCAAACAGCAACAAAAGGTATCTCATCACCTTCATTGATGATTTTAGCAGAAAAACTTGGGTTTATTTCTTGGCAGAGAAGTCAGAAGCTTTTGCTACTTTCAAAACCTACAAAGCTAGGGTGGAAAAAGCAACTGGGGTCTTCATTCAAAGTCTAAGAACCGATCGAGGTGGTGAGTTCACATCACAAGAATTCACAAGCTTCTGCAATGAAAATGGGATACACAGACAGTTGACTGCTGCATACACTCCCCAGCAAAACGGTGTCGCAGAGAGGAAAAATCGCACCATTATGAATATGGTACGAAGTATGTTGTCAGATAAGCACATCCCTAAAACCTTTTGGCCTGAAGCCGTGAATTGGACCGTGCATGTGCTGAACAGAAGTCCTACTCTTGCTGTGAGGAGCAAGACACCTGAAGAGGCATGGAACGAAAGAAGACCCTCAATGGAGCATTTCAGAGTATTTGGATGTATATCACATGTCCACGTACCAGACAATAAGCGAGTGAAGCTCGATTCAAAAAGTTTCAAGTGCATTTTCCTTGGGGTCAGCGAAGAGTCAAAAACCTATAGACTGTTCGATCCTATTTCAAAGAAGATAATTATCAGTAGAGATGTGGTCTTTGAAGAAGATCAAGAATGGAGTTGGGATGATAACCATCAGCAGGCCATATTAGCTGACTTAGAATGGGAAGTCGATGAAGAAGCAAGTTCAGAAGAAGAAAGCAATGAAGATGAATTTGACGTGATTAAAGAACTAGAAGGAAATAGGGTTGGCAGCAGCAATATTTCTGAAGGAGATGCCTCAAATGTCGATGTCTCAAACGTCGATAACTCACTTCCAGATGGACGAACACGAAGACCACCTGCATGGATGAGTGACTATGAGACTGGTCAAGGTCTCTCTGACGAAGAAGAGGTGAATATAGCTCATCTAGCGTTACTTATTCATAGTGATCCAATGACATATGAAGAGGCAGTGAAAAGTGAGAAATGGAGGCATGCAATGGACCAAGAAATTGAGGCGATAGAGAGGAACGAGACATGGGAACTAACTGATCTGCCAGCAGGAGGAAGAACGGTTGGAGTTAAATGGATTTTCAAAACGAAACTCAATGAGCATGGGAAGGTAGACAAGTATAAAGCGCGACTAGTTGCTAAGGGGTACAGTCAACAATATGGAGTGGATTATGCAGAAGTCTTTGCACCAGTGGCTCGCCTGGACACAATTCGTATAGTGCTCTCTCTTGCTGCACAGAAAAGTTGGTCAATCTATCAACTTGACGTTAAATCAGCCTTTCTCCATGGAGATATTACAGAAGAAGTGTTTGTTGATCAACCTACAGGTTATGAACAAAAGGGAGAAGAATCCAAAGTCTATCAACTCAAGAAAACATTGTATGGACTCAAGCAAGCTCCCCGAGCTTGGTACAGTCGCATAGAATCATACTTTGTCAAGGAAGGCTTCAACAAATGCCCCTACGAGCACACTTTGTTCACTAAAACAACAAATGGAGGTAAAATATTGATTGTGTGTGTTGTACGTAGATGATCTTATATTTACGGGTAATGATGAAGCTATGATTCTACAATTTAAGAAGTCTATGATGGTCGAATTCGACATGACTGATCTTGGCAAAATGAGATACTTTCTGGGAATTGAAGTGCTGCAGAAGGAAGATGGAATTTTCATAAGTCAACGAAAGTATGCTCAAGAAGTTCTTGAAAGATTCAACATGGGACAGTGCAACTCGGTGCAAAATCCAATGATTCCTGGTTTCAAGCTTACAAAGGATGAAGAAGGAGTAAGGGTCGATGATACTTTTTACAAGCAGATGGTAGGAAGTCTCATGTATCTAACAGCCACTCGGCCTGATTTGATGTTTGTTGTAAGTCTCATCAGTAGGTACATGGAACGTCCCATTGAGTCTTATATGATGGCAGCTAAAAGGATTCTAAGATATGTGAAGGGAACAACTAGTTTTGGAATGTTTTATAGGAAGGGAGGAGATGAAGAACTCTTTGGTTACACGGACAGCGACTATGCCGGGGATCAGGATGACAAAAAGAGTACTTCAGGTTATGTCTTTATGATAAATTCAAGTGCAGTGTCGTGGTCTTCTAAGAAACAGCCAGTGGTTACCCTCTCTACCACAGAGGCTGAGTTTATCGCTGCTGCATCAAGTGCTTGTCAGGTTGTTTGGCTAAGGAGAATTCTGAAAAGTTTAAGTCATGCGCAGAATGATTCTACGGTGGTGTATTATGACAACATTTCAACTATCAAACTCTCGAAGAATCCAGTAATGCATGGTCGCAGCAAGCACATAGACATTCGTTTTCATTTTCTTCGTGATCTGGTCAATGATGGAGTGGTGGAACTGAAACAGTGCTCTACCTAGGAGCAAATCGCAAATATCATGACTAAACCAATGAAGTTCGAAGCTTTTGCAAGGATTCGAGAAGCAATGGGAGTCTGCGAACACCCTGGATTAAGCTGAATTTCACTGGTATTCAGCTTAAGGGAGGATGTTGAAGTAGTCAAAGTTAGGGTTCCTTTGTTCTAGGGTTTACACCTGGACGTGCTAATAACCCTCCTATACTTGAGGGACAAGTTGTTTCTTTTGATTTCAATCTAGTCAGTTACCACGATTTTAGGATCTGTACAATCGTGGATAGTTATCTCTTTTTCTTGTTTGTTGTAAGGCTATTTAAGAGCCAAGTTATTTTACTTCAATAACATATCCATTTTCCCAGTTTTCTAGTGCAGTTAGGTTTTCACGTTCACAAAACCTTCGACTATCTCAGTTAGTTCCAACATTAATTAACCATTGATTTCAATGGCTTTGACATCAGGCTTCTTCACCTCTATCTTCGGTATGATAACACTTAGAACGCCGTTCTCCATGGCAGCCTTAATCTGATCGACTTTTGCATTTTCCGAAAGCTGAAACTTTCTCAAGTACTTGCCGCTGCTCCTCTCCACTTTATGCCACTTGTCGTTTTTGTCCTCCTTCTCCACGTACTTCTCTTCGTTGATTTGAAGCACCCTATTATCTTCCACCTCCACCTTCACCTCATCCTTCTTCAGCCCCAGAATGTCCGTCTTGAACACGTGGGCTTTGGGGGTTTCCTTCCAGTCGACCCTATTGTTCATAAAAGGCGAATTTTTTCAAGAAAATTCAGGGAATGCGAAAAGTGATGAGGAGGAAGGGAATGGGAAATCCTTGAAAGGGTCCCACAAGTTGAGGGAGAATTGGTCGAAGATGCTGTTTCCTCGTCAAGAGTTGAGGATAAGCGACATTTTGAAAAAAAAAGGTAAATTATACAAAACTCCCTCAACTATGGGTTGAACCACAATCTTATACCTCATGTTTTAAACATTGCAATGTCATACCTCAACTTATGAATTCGTTGCAATGTCAGACCTTCATTAAATTTTCTGTCAATTTGACTGTTAAACAATGACTTGGCAATAATGGGACCTATTCATAATTTAAAAATCAAATAAGTGAACAATTTTTTTATCTGAAAAAATTAAAATGATTAAAAACCCTATCTCTCCTCGTGTCTCTCTCCCTCTTCTTCTCTGTCGTTGCTTCTTGATGGCCATCTGCGGCAAGTCCTCTGTCATGGAAGCCACTTGAACTCGAGATCTGGCTATTGTATGATCTTCCCGCCCGCGATTCCTAGACCTGGCGATGATCGAGACTTTTCTAATCCTTATCTATCCGTCATCAAGGTTCTAAAGATCGGCAAGGGAGCTCTCAAGTGCGTCGTGAGAATTTGAAGCGGCGTAATCGCCATCGCCATTGCAATAAATTCATAAGTTGAGGTACGAAATTGCAATGCTTAAAACATGAGGTATGAAATTATGGTTCGATCCATAATTAAGGTAATTTTGTGTAATTTACCCAAAAAAATCTTGATGTGTTTTGTTTGGATGCTGAGAAAAGCCTTGGGAATCAAAATGGAGTCAATAGAGAGAGTTCTTGCTTGGCTTCACTGGTTGGTGAAGGGAGTGGGTTAGTGGTGTATTTATAAGGAGTCAAAGACGTTTCTGGAAAATTTCAGGTACCGTAAAACTAGAAAGAGCACGAAACCCAACAGCACAATGAAGGCAAAACAGAAGTTGCTAGAAACTTCCTGAATGAAAAAGAATTGGGCTTCGACCAAAAAATAGAGAAATTTGGATAGAGAAGAGGAAAGAATTCCACCAAACAAAGTTTTTTTTATTTTTCAATTAGGGCTAAAGAGTTCAATTTATTTTTTTCACATTTGTACTTAATATTTATGAGCTAGAACTTTGATCAACCATTGGTAATTGGCCAGGTATAAGATTGATTCTTCCAATCTTACGGTGCACAATAAAATGGTTTATTTCAATCTTACGGCGTATAGAACCTTACTGATTGGGGCTCTGTGGAGGATTTTTCCATTTAGGCTTTAGATGCTTTTATGTGTTTTTTATAATATTTTTTGTATTATTTTGTACACATCACATTACTTTTTTTTTATTTTTTTTATTTTTATGAATAAACGATATTATTTACACAGGAGATAAGTGAACAATAATGTGGTCTGAATTCGCTTTTGATAAGAATCGAACCTAAAACATCTCACTTACAAATAAAAATGAATATCATTAAACTGTAGTACTAAGTGTTGGAACGTAATTTGCTTGTTTGGCCTCTAACTCCTCTTTACCTTTGGTTAAGCTACTAGAATTTGTACCCGCGCGTTGCTGCAGGATTGAAAATTATATGAAAGATTATGCAACTGCAATCTTCATAAACAATGTTCGAGTAAAAAATTGAGTTACAAATGCCAACGCAATTTATACACAACCTCATCATGAATTAAACAAATTTAAATATCTAAAGAGAATTCTATTTCTTCAAAGCAATTTATACGCGCGGGTACAAATGCCAACGTAATTTGTACTCGAAGTTGCTGCAGGATTGAAAATTATATGAAAGATTATGCAACTGAAATCTTCATAAACAATGTTTGAGTAAAAAATTGAGTTACAAATGCCAATGCAATTTATACACAACCTCATCATGAATGAAACAAATTTAAATATCTAAAGAGAATTCTATTTCTTCAAAGCAGAAAGGGGAAAATAATTATTTACTAAATAGTTGGAGTAACGATAACTGCATCAATTACAAATGTAATATTGAGGGAATACCTGCCAAATAAAGCTTACTACATACTTAGTCTTTTCATGTGCTACATGCAACGAACGTAGAGCTTGGATACTAGACTTGCTCCTGGTTTGAGCTGTATCCAAAGAAGGGAAAACTGACATTATTTTTTTGCAATAAAATTGCAAAAATTCCCTTATACAGCTCTCCATGCTACAGAAGAAAACAAAGACAGTCGACCAATGATGTACGACGATAAAACCATAAGACAAATCAAAAGGTGACATTGATCCAAAAAAAATATGCACGATAACTTCAAAATTAAGTTTTGGAGAGAGAGAAAGAGGAGAGAGAGGTTGTAACCAGAGACCAAATTCTTTCTTTCTTTTTTTTTTTTCCTGATTACCCAGGTGGCAATTCGACTTGGAATTACACATAAAATTTAATAAAAATCTTAGATTTCATCACCCAACATTGAAAAAGGAATCACAAAGTAACGTATAAGCAAACAGACAACAGAAATCAAAGAAAGGAACACAAGAGAACCAAAACGTTAAAAACAGCACATACCCATTTCAAAGCCCAAAAATCTTGCAGAGACCAAAATTCCACTCCCTGGAAAACCAAAATCCGAAAATTAGAAAAATCGAATTTGATAACATTGTACCTTAAGAAACCCCAAAATTTCCAGTTAAAACAAAATTAATACAACCTCTGCATAAAATAATCAGACGATAAAAACTCAAATTCGTAAAGCATTAATGTAAAGTAGAGAAACTTCTGCGAAAAAAGAGCACAGAAAAATTAAGAGTGGAATCCAGTAAAAAACCACATTTAAGATAATGGTGTTAACATACATCAGAATTTCATGCTGCAGCGCTTTTGCACTCTTTATTGTTAACACCTAAAGGGGTGGCAATGTATTACTAAATACCATGCTCCCACATTTAAAGAGGTGAATTTTCATATGAGGCCAATGAATAAATTAGATAATTCTAAGAATCTAAGCAATCAGACGTTCATTTCTTTATTGGTGACCTGAAAATTTCTTTTAAAACATTTTCATATGCTTGACATTATATCATGCTAATATCATAGATCACATAACTTGAGATAGTTTCATGTTCAAATGGGAACGTAGATGATATTGATCATAGTTTTAAAGAAAAGTAACAGGACATGAGAGTCTTATACTGTCCTTTGTTTTGTCCTACTAAACAGAGAAATTTTACGGAAAAAAATCAAGACCTGTAAGATTCTCCTGAAGCCGTTTTGAATTCCTTGAAACGTGACTATCCCACCAGCAAGCATATGGTCTGGACTCGGAATGTAACACGGTTGCCATCACTCCGGTGCAGCACAATAATAGAACTTGTTTTGAGTTGGGAAAGGCCAGATTATCAATTCAAGGAACTTCCACCTCAATATTCCAGAAAATGATTTGCAGTTCTCTCTCTCACCTTCCACCTGCGCCCCAAAATGATCAAAGAAAATATCGAGATCGTCGGATTGGCATAACGTTCACACCAGCAAGAAGATATCAAGACAAAACAAACAATACGAAATTGCATGATACCTCCTCTATTAGACAAATACAATTGATCCAAGGAAATAAGTAACCACTAAGCATGAAAACATCATTAAAAAATTCATTAAATTAGATTTACAGAGGAAAAAGTAAAATAAAAAATAAAAAACCGGGGCTTTTTACATCTGGTGAGATGCAGAGAGCCAAAGTGAAGAGAAATTGCTTCAGATATCACTGGGCGTGCGTATGAGTGAGAAAGGGCGGCATTTTAGAGTGGCTAACCATTTTCAAGTTAGCCATTTTTGAGCCGTTTTTCGGCCAAACCACGGCGAGTTAGCCATTGAAAAAGATACCATTCTCTTCGTCTCGTCGAAAAGTATGATTTTCGTTTTTGAATCACTCGATTCGTTGAGTATTGAAGAAGTTATGAACATTTAAAGTTTACCCAGTTTTCGGTGAGTTTTTCAATTTTCATGTGGACCAGTCTCCTTTCAAGCTATTTTCTGGCCATCTCCGGCTACTATTGGGCTTACAAATAAGTATAATCTTGTTCAACACTTTACTATTGGGCTTCCAAATAAGTATAATCTTGTTCTACACTTTCCTATCTTCATTTTGATATATTATGAGTCGAATTTGATTTAGAATCAATTGAGTTACGAAGCTTTGAAAATTGCCCAAAGAGTTTTTAACAGAAGGACCAAAATCATAGATGGTGGACAATCTCATGGATCATTTCTATTGATTATGCAAATCTCAGGAACCATTTTGGCTATTTAACCTAATATCAATATTATTTGTAGTTTGATATAATATTTAGACAATCAAAATTTGTCGTTCAGTCAAATAGAGCAAAAGATGCTGACAAAGGCTCATTTCTTACTTAGGGTGAAAAGGTAGAGTAAAATATTGTTAGGTGAAAGAGAGAATCAAAGAGTGGGGGAGGAACTATTTTGCGATTCAACCGTGTAATCCTAGCTTAGGAATGACACTAATCTTCTTTGTACATTCTAATTTTATGAGATGCCCATGAAGGAGATTTCATGGCGGGTTGCTCACAGCGAATTTAAGAGAACATTGATGCTTGAACAATGAAGATCTTGGTTGTCAAATTGGGCTCTGATTTGCTATGGAGTTCAGGGTTGCTCTTTTTTTGTTTTTTGTTTTGTTTTTTTTTTTTTTTTTTGAAAGTTCCAATTTCAATTTGAGCTTTTGGAGGGAGACACAAAAGGGGTGATTGATTAATTACGATCTCTAATGAAATCCAACACAAAGCAACATAATATCGTGACCAATGCTCACATTTTTGTTAGTGGTAATTCAATCCAAAACTACCATAATTTTAAGATACAATCCAATTGAAGTATGAAAAAATTCCAATTGTGGTATTTTAGATGTTGGAATCGGAACATTCAGTTCACTAAAATGACACTGTTATATAAGAAAAAGACAAGAATTGAACTTTCCAAGTTCTTCTTTGTGTTGGTGGCTCCACAAGTCAGGCCGATACTGAGCTCTACAAATCATGAATGCCATATTGCTAAATCCATCAGAAGAATTCTCAACGAAAACTCTCAAATGACCTATCATCTTAATATTTTCTCGTAGTACGCATCAATACAAACTTGTGAGCGCAACCATTAGAATTAAAATAAAGATTCCACGAAATTACAAAGTTTAAGGGTAGTATGATAATTTTGTATTACTATGGTTGATTGATTATCTTATGCTGTCCGTTTACCTTTATTTTTCATTTCTATTATAAATTTCTTTATTTCTTGTCCTTATCTTTTCTTTTTGTCTCTGCTCCCTCCCTCCCGCATCCTCTCTCCCTCTTCTCTTAGCGAGCCGACGACTGCCGACGCAACATCTCCGTCGTTCACCGGTCACCAACGCCTGTGAAACTACACATCCAGAATGCTCTTGCCGTCCTTTATCCAATCCCCAAGTTAGTTTCTATAAATTCGTAGGCGATTTTCCTCAATTTCTAATTTAAGAAACGGTGACCCAGGGTTTTCCGTCCAACTTCCGGCCAATATCACCGGAATTGGACCTCGACCCAAGAGGTAGAAATGATCCTCTTCTCGTGGGCTGTTCTCCAATGTAAGTTCTTTTTCCAAATTTTCAACTTTCAGTTTTGGGATTGATTCTTGATTTCGAATTTTATTCGATTTTCTGTATGAATGTTGGAGATGAGACTTATGGTGATTGTTGTATCTGTGAAGTTGTTGAAATCCCTAACGATTACGTTCCCGGTTGATAGTTGAAGCATGTCTATAGCATGATGTGGGATTGAACTCTGTAGAACCTTGTATTATTGTTAATAGGCAATGAATGAACTCTTTTGCATAGGAATTATAAAATTCATGGAAAGAATGTGAAAATGTGGTAGGAAATTAGAAAATGGGGGCCAAAATTATGTTATGATGAAGGCAATAGCTTAGCCTGATTCCTTGTTTATTGTAGTTGTATTCAGCAGCTTACTTTGGTTTTGAATTGCCTGCTGTCCAGTAGATGTTTAAGACTTAATGTGGAGGAAATTCTCTCTTGAAGTTGCTTGAACTTACCTATTTGGTAGACAAGGCTACTCAAGGGATAGCTAGCCTGAGGTGTGGGTGGACATTTATTTAAGAAATGTTTTTTCTTTATCAAATACTAGCCTCTCTGCACGCACTAACGTGCGTGCGAGAGGCATTTTTGCATCACGGGCGCTACGCGCCCCAAAGATGTGTTGTTTTAGATATTCTTATATTTCTTAAGTGATTATTTTATAAATTGTGTTTGTGTCCATCACAACAATTTCTTATTATTTTCAATTTTTTATTATGTTCAATCATCTAACTTAGTCTTTTTGCACCTGCCCATTATGTATAAATATGTAGTCTTCTGAAGAAAAAAAAGCCAAGGCGTTTTTGGATGATCAGATTAATTTAATTATATAATTTTCAGTTTGACTTTAAGTTTATTGTCTGTTTCATTTATGAATATATTAGCCTCTCCGCACGCACGCATTTTTGCATCACGGGCGCTACGTGCCCCTAAATGTGTATTGCGTTAGTTTTTTTTCATTGTAATTGTCAAGATATATTTAAAATGTATTGTGTAAAGAGGAACTTTTTCGTTACCATGCACATCCTAAAAAATTATTCAGTTTTTCGTTTTCACTTTGCGTAAAGTAATGATTTAAATGTTACGCAAAGTGAAAACGAAAAACATAACTTTTTAGGACTTTATCATGTTTACAAAATTAAATAGTAAGAAATGTTAAATGTAATTGTGAAGATTTTGCATTAGTTTTTTTCCATTGTATTGTGAAGATATAATTTAAATGTATTGTGCAAAGATGAACTTTTTCTTTATCATGCATGTCCTAAAAAATTATCATGTTTTTCGTTTTCACTTTGCATAAAGTATTGATTTAAATATTATTTATGCAATTGTCAAACAACATGGGTTAAATGTTTTCTTGCATTAGTTGATTCTTGCTAGACTGTCTGTCAACTTTTTCGTTACCATGCACGTCCTAAAAAGTCGTTAAGTTTTTCGTTTTCACTTTGCGTAAAGTAATGATTAAATGTTACGCAAAGTGAAAATGAAAAACATGACAACTTTTTAGGACGTTATCATGTTTACAAAATTAAATAGTAAGAAATGTTAATGTAATTGTGAAGATTTTGCATTAGTTTTTTTTTTCCATTGTAATTATTAAGATATATTTTAGATGTATTGTGCAAAGATGAACTTTTTCTTTATCATGCACGTCCTAAAAAGTTGTCATGTTTTTCGTTTTCACTTTGTGTAAAGTAATGATTTAAATGTTATTTACACAATTGTCAAACAACATGGGATTTTGGATGCAAGTTCCTACCTAAAGTCCATAAATAATAGTAAGTAGATGTAAATAAAAGAAGAGTAGATGAAAACATTAAGTACTCGCCTAGACTACTATAAAAAACAGTAAGTAGACATGCCAACGGAAGAGCTGACACCTATACAAAGGTGTTCTTACTATAAAAAGGTAGTATGTTGTATGTTCCTACCTGTTTATGTGAGAGGTATTTTTTTTATCACAGGTGCTATCGCCCCTTGAGATGTGTTGTGCTAGCTATTTTTTTGTCATAATGCGTCTTAAAATAAAATATATCATACATTGAAAATAAAAGGAAATAAAACATAATTAACTCGGATGTAAAATGCATGAGAAAAAAAAAAAGACTCTTTGCACGTACGAAAGCACGTTAGAAAAAGCTAGTAATGAATAAAGGAAGAAATACAGCAAGGAACCAAGATATTTCATATGTATCATCTTTTCCTTGCCGTTTATCTTATTAAAATTTGCTAAAAATGAGTTGATAAGTTTGTGGCTTCATAATATAATATATATACTATTTTTTCTAGACATATATGTTACACTTTCCCATTCCACCGCAAATTGCTTTGTCAATTCAATAGCACCACAACACTAATGCTTGTTTCCATAACTGCAAACGGAGTTTTTGAATGAGAATATGAGTTGAGGTGTAAATTGCATTATAGTATGTAGTAATTAAAGTGTACATACATTGACAAAAATAAGAAAAATAAAAATAGTCATATCCAAAGGAAAATGCATCATTTGTAGCTTTCTTCACATTTTTTTTCTTATGGGATTGCTTTGATTTTTCTTGTATTGTCTTTACTGCAACCATGGAACTGACACCATTGTATAAGTGTTATTATTCTCAATAGAATGCAAATTTCATTCAACTTGGAGAAATACTATTTGAGCAGCGAAGCTTAAATCCTGCTCCACTACACTCATTTATGTATGATCAAATCACTTGTCATAGATATTGCATTGCATTTTAAACATTTGCACATAATATTTTAATTGGTATTGACAATGAAATAAAAACATTAGAGATGACCACCTCAATTATTCTAAAATCTTGAATTAACATAAAGTAATGATACAATTAGATTACCGATTGTTAGGCATTTAGAAGAAAAATAATAAAAATGAATCATTCCAAACACCAACAAAACGGAAAAGAGAACCGAAAAAGGTCTTGAATCTTCAAGTTCCTTAGCCAAGCAATCCTTATGCAGTATCGCAAGCCAAAAGTCTTTTACGCCTATATAGAATTTTGTCCACATACCATGTAATTCATATTGCATTCAAAAAAGGCTTTTTCATATAAAAAAAAGTACATAGCAAATCATATACAAATTTATAGCTAGAAAAATAGTGTGCACATTTACTATTGAGAACATCTAAAATTAAACTAATAGAAATTAAACTATCCAATTATTATTACAAACAGGTTGGCAATCAGTATTAAGAAAAAGCTGCTTGACGGAAGACAATGATCTTTGTTCTTCAATCTTACAATAAAATGAATAAAGTTTTAGACATAGCTTACCAAAGAAAAAAAATGCAAAACAAAGAGTCATTTACTCGTCAACTTGTCACAAATTTGTGCAGTTTTTTATTGTCTCCAAGTATATTTTGGCTCTCCCTCTAAATCGCTTTCTCTATCCCCATGTAGTTTATATTTAATTTAATTCCTAATCACATTTGGTATATATAGTTTATCAGTAATACAAATTGGAATTTATAAACACTTACAATGCCAAGTTGTTAACATATATACTTGAGCATCTCTGATCTTCATCCGAATCGTCGCTGTCTCGGAGTCTTAGTAATTTGCACACCACGGTCACCTCAGACCTTATTCAAAGACTGAGTCGAAAAAGAAGGGGCCGCGTTCCATCTTTAAGGGCCAGGGGAAAACAATTTTTGGTTACAAAGAAACCAATCAAACATCATATCAACCGCATAAAACCCCATATAATATGCTATTTTTTTTATCAAAATAATACGCGGATTATGCAGACAAAAATAAAATAGCGAGAAATAAAAAAGAACAATACAAATAGATAAAAAGTACCAATTAACAGAACAAAGAAAGCTAATGTAGAATAGAATATATTTATGAGAAGAATTGGTTCTCTTCAGCGTGTGGATTACATTCTCTTAGAAGAGGCCAAGGCTATCTTCTTGTTTTTGCCTGTCCATGAGATAACTCAAAACATTAAGTATATGAAGTTTAAAATTAAAAAAAAAAACAAAAAGACAACAAAAGAAAGCTGAGCAAATGGGGAGTAAGAGATCAAACAAACAGCGTGTGGTTGAATAACCTTCTTGGTTATCTTCTAGGGAACACCATCTTGGTTCTCTTCTGGGGAAAATTATGATAGTCTTACCTCCTTTGCCGAAGCCTTGAAAATTCTGCCTTCTTGTTTGTGCCTGTCCACCACTTTTAAAATCCCCAAATCAACTTTGAACTGCAAACCCATATTGTAATTCAATAAAACCTGAACAAAGTGAATTAGGATTAAACAATTCGATGTTGAAGAAGCATCAAATGAAATAAGGTGGACCGGTACCCATAAATTATATTAAAGGAGAAGCATAGATGAAGAAACACCAAATTGTAAGGTGGACGAAGAAGCACCAACAAAAAAAGAGGGGTACGTGAAGTTGAGTGGGTTTCTCCCGAATAGAAATGTGGGGTAGTTGGGGTTTTAATCGTGCAACTCTGCAACCACTACAACTGCTTGTGGGGAGTTTGTTGGGTTTGGGGTGGCTTCAGTCTAGAACTCTGTAACTGCACAATTGCTTCTCTATATTTATTTATTTTTTTGGTTTTTTTAGAGAGAAAGAATGTGATGAGTAATCAAACGGTCATAATTAATCTAAAGTATGGGTGGCTTTCATATTTTGTTTATTACGATTTTAACCTTATTTTATTTGTATTTTACGATTATTACCCATTTATATTGGGATAGTTTTGTGCTGTTTTATTGAAAAGAGAGGATATTTTTGGCATTTTGGAATGCTTCACCAAACTGGGGCTCTCCCTTTATATATATAGATTATGCATGCCTAGATAAATATGATTTCCGTTACGTTTAGGGGAAAACCAGATTTTATGAATTAATATCAGATCTTATAGTGAATGATCATATTATTTAGCTTAGATGTGTATGATCAATATTACATGTGTCATTCTACAAACATGTCATTCATCTTATACGTGTATGGTATTACAGAACTTTTAGCATTATAAATTGAAATGCAAATATTGGTAGCTAGAGACAACTTTTCCAAATTATCATAACAAATAAGCAAACACCAATTTAGAAACAAACAGTAATAATCAAAATCGAAATTTATAATACATAAATAGTATTTTTGGAATGAAATTCTGGTGCAACAAATGACCTTTTATTGGCTTGTACATATGATATGGTAAACGAATTGCTGAACCCACAATGTTCTGTAAACTCTTGTCCTGCATGCATTGGAGAATATTAGAAATCACTGAAATTGGAATAAGTTGAAATGGTAATGCTTATTGTATATGTGTTTCAGAAAATAGCGGTTTAAGGACTAAATTAATTTTCAAGTCACTTAGCACTACGGTTATGTTTATTGTATATGTGTTTCTCAAAATGGTTATGCTTGTTGTAGATCAGGTGAGACATGCTAACAGAAAAAGGTATTTCCAATATTATTGTGGAATCTGATAAAGGTTTCTTGAGGCAGTTGCTAGTGTGAAAAGCTTCTTCCATCTTAAATGCTACTGGCTGTAAGGCTTTTATTGGGCTTACATCTATTTAGGAGTCCTAATTGATTAAGAATAAAAGAAAGGAAGTAATATTTGATTATTCCGGATTACTTATGGTGAAGTATATCAATAATTTTTGGGAATATCAATCCTATTAGGTCATGGATTTTAGAGGTGCTACAGATCTATATTAGGGTTTTCTTTATGGGCAAGAAGCCTAATACTCTTACCTATAAATATAAGGCTTAGGTCCCACTTTTATACACATTATTCTAGCACAAAACACTACCCCATATAGGAGTGCATAAGGCGTGTAGAGAGAGGTGAAGATCTTTGCTTGTTCGTTGCTGATCATGGTTCAATCTTGTTCATATCAATGGCTTCTCAAGATTAGTACTTTTAGAGTGCATATTATAGATCAACTTGCAGAATGTGGTTCGACGATCCTTATTGTTCAATTTTTAAAGTACTATCCATGTATGTATATATTCCTTAAAACATGGTAGAATAATTTTTTGAGTACTTTATAGATAATTTCATCAGTTTTTACTAAACCTAGAAGAAGTTGGAGATGGAAACATGCTAACCTTTGTGTTAGTCATCTTCATCCTCCCTGTAGAATTCATCATCTTCATTTTCAACCTCACTGCACAATTCGTCATCATTATCCTTCATGTTTTAGAAATAAAAGACAGATGTTTTCTTGAGATTGAATTGAGTTTTAAAAAATAAAATTACTTAAATACACTTTAGTGTGAACATATGCACAATTATATGGTATTTGACTAAATTTTGAGAACACTTTTGTCAAACTAAATATGAACTGTTGATTATGCTTTCCCTAAATTTGTAGTAAAAATTTGTCCATTCCTGTCGAAATGCGGGTTTTACTTGCAATCGGGGATTATGCGTGTCAACAAGCTTAGAATCAAATGGCCTTAAGTCTTGCACATTAATAACCTTCAATAACTCCAAAGACGGCAACTTCAAAGTATAAGCTTCACCACAAAAATACTTGAGTTTTGGCAGACTTTTAAGCTTGATGGACTTCACTTTAGGTAATGTAATTATTTCAGCTGTTTGTTCTTCTGCGGCAACGATTTCTTCCATCTGCTCACAGTTCGTAACTTTTATGTCCTTTACACTCGCAAGGAGTTTGACTATGGACGAAGAAAACAAGTATTTCAACTGGTTGCAACAATGGACCTCCAGCGATTTCAAGTTTCCGAAACTGCTTCCTGTGAACATCGGTTGTGAACTACCTGTCTCCCAAACACGTGTTAAACTTGGTAACGTATGTAACCACAAGGACCTCAATTTATTGAATGCTTCAACGGAGTGACTACTTTCTTCATGCTTTGGTCCCTTGAGTTGGAAAACCACTTCCATTGAATTACAGTCAAATACATAAAGATTTTCAAGATTATCATCATCATTTGAGTCCTCCAGATTAGTTGGTGTAACCTAGAAAATTAGTTGGTGTAACCTAGAAAATTAAACACGATCAACAAGATGATACAATACAGCACAAAGCAGCATGATGGCGTAATCAATGCTCCAAAACTGGATAATTCTAAGATACAATCCAATTGTAGTATGAAAAAAATTCACATTGTGGTATTTTGGATGTTGGAATCGGAACATTCAGTTCACTAAAACGACATTTATAAAAGAAAAAGACAAGGATTGAGCTTTCTAGGTTCTTTTTCTTTGCGATGGTGGCTCCACAAGTCAGGCCGATACCGAGCTCTGCAATGGTGGGCTTTGCAAATCATGGTTGCCATATTGCAAAATCCATCAAAAACATTCTCAGGAAACGTTCATATGACCTATCATCTTAATATTTTCTTGTAGTGCTCATCAATATGATCGCGTGAGCATAAGTAGAACGAATTTTAGAACTAAAATAAAGATTCCACGGCACTACAAAGTTTAAGGATAGTATAATAATTTTGTATTACCATGATTGATTACCTTATGCTGTCAGTTTACCTTTATTTTTCATTTTTATTTCAAATTCTATTATTCCTTTTCCTTTTCATTTTGTTTCATTTTATTTAGATGTGTATTAAAAGTGAAAAAAAAATTAATGGTATTCTTCTTTATTCGTAACTTGTACGTGAAAAATCTTATATTCAATTATCATTACATGCAAATTTGAATTATATTACATTTAGCCATTATTATTATTATCAAAACATGTTCTGTCTCATCTCACATATCAAACGTACTTTTGATGATAGATAATATCATCTTCTATATATATCTATATATATAAAGGGAGAGCCCCAGTTTGGTGAAGCATTCCAAAATGCCAAAAATATCCTCTCTTTTCAATAAAACAGCACAAAACTATCCCAATATAAATGGGTAATAATCGTAAAATACAAATAAAATAAGGTTAAAATCGTAATAAACAAAATATGAAAGCCACCCATACTTTAGATTAATTATGACCGTTTGATTACTCATCACATTCTTTCTCTCTAAAAAAACCAAAAAAATAAATAAATATAGAGAAGCAATTGTGCAGTTACAGAGTTCTAGACTGAAGCCACCCCAAACCCAACAAACTCCCCACAAGCAGTTGTAGTGGTTGCAGAGTTGCACGATTAAAACCCCAACTACCCCACATTTCTATTCGGGAGAAACCCACTCAACTTCACGTACCCCTCTTTTTTTGTTGGTGCTTCTTCGTCCACCTTACAATTTGGTGTTTCTTCATCTATGCTTCTCCTTTAATATAATTTATGGGTACCGGTCCACCTTATTTCATTTGATGCTTCTTCAACATCGAATTGTTTAATCCTAATTCACTTTGTTCAGGTTTTATTGAATTACAATATGGGTTTGCAGTTCAAAGTTGATTTGGGGATTTTAAAAGTGGTGGACAGGCACAAACAAGAAGGCAGAATTTTCAAGGCTTCGGCAAAGGAGGTAAGACTATCATAATTTTCCCCATAAGAGAACCAAGATGGTGTTCCCTAGAAGATAACCAAGAAGGTTATTCAACCACACGCTGTTTGTTTGATCTCTTACTCCCCATTTGCTCAGCTTTCTTTTGTTGTCTTTTTGTTTTTTTTTTTAATTTTAAACTTCATATACTTAATGTTTTGAGTTATCTCATGGACAGGCAAAAACAAGAAGATAGCCTTGGCCTCTTCTAAGAGAATGTAATCCACACGCTGAAGAGAACCAATTCTTCTCATAAATATATTCTATTCTACATTAGCTTTCTTTGTTCTGTTAATTGGTACTTTTTATCTATTTGTATTGTTCTTTTTTATTTCTCGCTATTTTATTTTTGTCTGCATAATCCGCGTATTATTTTGATAAAAAAAAATAGCATATTATATGGGGTTTTATGCGGTTGATATGATGTTTGATTGGTTTCTTTGTAACCAAAAATTGTTTTCCCCTGGCCCTTAAAGATGGAACGCGGCCCCTTCTTTTTCGACGCAGTCTTTGAATAAGGTCTGAGGTGACCGTGGTGTGCAAATTACTAAGACTCCGAGACAGCGACGATTCGGATGAAGATCAGAGATGCTCAAGTATATATGTTAACAACTTGGCATTGTAAGTGTTTATAAATTCCAATTTGTATTACTGATAAACTATATATACCAAATGTGATTAGGAATTAAATTAAATATAAACTACATGGGGATAGAGAAAGCGATTTAGAGGGAGAGCCAAAATATACTTGGAGACAATAAAAAACTGCACAAATTTGTGACAAGTTGACGAGTAAATGACTCTTTGTTTTGCATTTTTTTTCTTTGGTAAGCTATGTCTAAAACTTTATTCATTTTATTGTAAGATTGAAGAACAAAGATCATTGTCTTCCGTCAAGCAGCTTTTTCTTAATACTGATTGCCAACCTGTTTGTAATAATAATTGGATAGTTTAATTTCTATTAGTTTAATTTTAGATGTTCTCAATAGTAAATGTGCACACTATTTTTCTAGCTATAAATTTGTATATGATTTGCTATGTACTTTTTTTTATATGAAAAAGCCTTTTTTGAATGCAATATGAATTACATGGTATGTGGACAAAATTCTATATAGGCGTAAAAGACTTTTGGCTTGCGATACTGCATAAGGATTGCTTGGCTAAGGAACTTGAAGATTCAAGACCTTTTTCGGTTCTCTTTTCCGTTTTGTTGGTGTTTGGAATGATTCATTTTTATTATTTTTCTTCTAAATGCCTAACAATCGGTAATCTAATTGTATCATTACTTTATGTTAATTCAAGATTTTAGAATAATTGAGGTGGTCATCTCTAATGTTTTTATTTCATTGTCAATACCAATTAAAATATTATGTGCAAATGTTTAAAATGCAATGCAATATCTATGACAAGTGATTTGATCATACATAAATGAGTGTAGTGGAGCAGGATTTAAGCTTCGCTGCTCAAATAGTATTTCTCCAAGTTGAATGAAATTTGCATTCTATTGAGAATAATAACACTTATACAATGGTGTCAGATCCATGGTTGCAGTAAAGACAATACAAGAAAAATCAAAGCAATCCCATAAGAAAAAAAATGTGAAGAAAGCTACAAATGATGCATTTTCCTTTGGATATGACTATTTTTTTTTTCTTATTTTTGTCAATGTATGTACACTTTAATTACTACATACTATAATGCAATTTACACCTCAACTCATATTCTCATTCAAAAACTCCGTTTGCAGTTATGGAAACAAGCATTAGTGTTGTGGTGCTATTGAATTGACAAAGCAATTTGCGGTGGAATGGGAAAGTGTAACATATATGTCTAGAAAAAATAGTATATATATTATATTATGAAGCCACAAACTTATCAACTCATTTTTAGCAAATTTTAATAAGATAAACGGCAAGGAAAAGATGATACATATGAAATATCTTGGTTCCTTGCTGTATTTCTTCCTTTATTCATTACTAGCTTTTTCTAACGTGCTTTCGTACGTGCAAAGAGTCTTTTTTTTTTTCTCATGCATTTTACATCCGAGTTAATTATGTTTTATTTCCTTTTATTTTCAATGTATGATATATTTTATTTTAAGACGCATTATGACAAAAAAATAGCTAGCACAACACATCTCAAGGGGCGATAGCACCTGTGATAAAAAAAATACATCTCACATAAACAGGTAGGAACATACAACATACTACCTTTTTATAGTAAGAACACCTTTGTATAGGTGTCAGCTCTTCCGTTGGCATGTCTACTTACTGTTTTTTATAGTAGTCTAGGCGAGTACTTAATGTTTTCATCTACTCTTCTTTTATTTACATCTACTTACTATTATTTATGGACTTTAGGTAGGAACTTGCATCCAAAATCCCATGTTGTTTGACAATTGTGTAAATAACATTTAAATCATTACTTTACACAAAGTGAAAACGAAAAACATGACAACTTTTTAGGACGTGCATGATAAAGAAAAAGTTCATCTTTGCACAATACATCTAAAATATATCTTAATAATTACAATGGAAAAAAAAAACTAATGCAAAATCTTCACAATTACATTAACATTTCTTACTATTTAATTTTGTAAACATGATAACGTCCTAAAAAGTTGTCATGTTTTTCATTTTCACTTTGCGTAACATTTAATCATTACTTTACGCAAAGTGAAAACGAAAAACTTAACGACTTTTTAGGACGTGCATGGTAACGAAAAAGTTGACAGACAGTCTAGCAAGAATCAACTAATGCAAGAAAACATTTAACCCATGTTGTTTGACAATTGCATAAATAATATTTAAATCAATACTTTATGCAAAGTGAAAACGAAAAACATGATAATTTTTTAGGACATGCATGGTAAAGAAAAAGTTCATCTTTGCACAATACATTTAAATTATATCTTCACAATACAATGGAAAAAAACTAATGCAAAATCTTCACAATTACATTTAACATTTCTTACTATTTAATTTTGTAAACATGATAAAGTCCTAAAAAGTTATGTTTTTCGTTTTCACTTTGCGTAACATTTAAATCATTACTTTACGCAAAGTGAAAACGAAAAACTGAATAATTTTTTAGGATGTGCATGGTAACGAAAAAGTTCCTCTTTACACAATACATTTTAAATATATCTTGACAATTACAATGAAAAAAAACTAACGCAATACACATTTAGGGGCACGTAGCGCCCGTGATGCAAAAATGCGTGCGTGCGGAGAGGCTAATATATTCATAAATGAAACAGACAATAAACTTAAAGTCAAACTGAAAATTATATAATTAAATTAATCTGATCATCCAAAAACGCCTTGGCTTTTTTTTCTTCAGAAGACTACATATTTATACATAATGGGCAGGTGCAAAAAGACTAAGTTAGATGATTGAACATAATAAAAAATTGAAAATAATAAGAAATTGTTGTGATGGACACAAACACAATTTATAAAATAATCACTTAAGAAATATAAGAATATCTAAAACAACACATCTTTGGGGCGCGTAGCGCCCGTGATGCAAAAATGCCTCTCGCACGCACGTTAGTGCGTGCAGAGAGGCTAGTATCATTTATTCCCAAAAAAAAAAAAAAAAAAAAAAAACAGAGGAAAATAATTAAGATATAAAAGGTGGGAGAAACCCATTTTCTTCCCTCCTCCCGTATCCTCCCTCCTTCTGTTTTGCGCTGCAACAGGAGCCCCATTAAACAGCAAGCCGACGACTGCCGAGTGCCAAGTGGACGCAACAGCTCTGTCGTCCACGGGTCACCAAAGGCTCTCAAACTACACATCCAGAATGCTCTTGCCGTCCTTTATCCAATCCCCAAGTTAGTTTCTATAAATTCGTAGGCGATTTTCCTCAACTTCAAATTTAAGAAACGGTGACCCAGGGTTTTCCGGCCAATTTCCAGCCAATATCGCAGGAATTTGACCTCGACCCAAGAGGTAGAAATGATCCTCTTCTCGTGGGCTGTTCTCCAATGTAAGTTCTTTTTCCAAATTTTCAACTTTCAGTTTTGGGATTGATTCTTGATTTCGAATTTTATTCGATTTTGTGTGTGAATGTCGGAGATGACACTTATGGTAATTGTTGTATCTGTGAAGTTGTTGAAATCCCTAACGATTACGTTCCCGGTTGATAGTTGAAGCATGTCTATAGCATGATGTGGGATTGAACTCTTGCGTAGGAATTATAAAATTCATGGAAAGAATGTGAAAATGTGGCACGAAATTAGAAAATGGGGGCCAAAATCATGTTATGATGAAGGCAATAGCTTAGCCTGATTCCTTGTTTATTGTAGTTGTATTCAGCAGCTTGCTTTGGTTTTGAATTGCCTGCTGTCCAGTCGATGTTTAAGACTTAATGTGGAGGAAATTCTCTCTTGAAGTTGCTTGAACTTACCTATTTGGTAGACAAGGCTACTCAAGGGAAATTCTCTCTTGAAAGCCTGAGGTGTGAGTCGACATTTATTTAAGAAATGTTTTTTCTTTATCAAATATTAAGCACGCCTAGATAAATATGATTTCCGTTACGTTTAGGAGAAAACCAGATTTTATGAATTAATAGCGGACCTTGTAGTGCATGTTCATATTATTCAGCTTTCGTTGGTTACGGCTAGCTAGTGTATCATAATATTGTTCAACTTATATGTAATGTAAGTGATCAACATTACAGTATATTCCGCTTTCCATTCTACAGATATGTCATTCAACTTACACGTGTATGGTATCACGAAATTTTTAGCATTATGAATTGAAATGCAAATATTGGTAGCTAGAGACAACATTTCCAAATTATCATTATAAATGGCAATACAAGAACTCGAGCACAAATAAGCAAAACACAAATGATGCGAATTTAGAAACAAACAGTAATAATCGCAATCGAAATTTATGGTACATAAAATAAGCAACATAAATAGTATTTTTGGAATGAAATTCTGGTGCAACAAATGTCCTTTTATTGGTTTGTACATATGATATAGTAAACGAATTGCTGTAGCCACAACGTTCTTTAAACTCTTTTCCTGCATGCATTGGAGAATATTAGAATTCACTGAAATTGGAATAAGTTGAAACGCTTATGCTTATTGTATGTGTTTCCAAAAAAAGCGGGTTAAGGACTCAATTAATTTTTAAGCCACTTAGCACTACGGTTATGTTTATTGTATATGTGTTTCTGATAAAGGTTTCTCTTGAGGCAGTTGGTAATCTGAAATGCTTCTTCCTCACACCTTAACTGCTATTAGCTACCTCGGAAAAATGAATCAGGTAGCAGATTGTGGTTTTAGATCCAAACTGTTCAATTTTTCAAGTGCTATACATGTATGTATATATTATATAAAACATGGTAGAATATTTTTTGAGTGCTATATAGATAAGTTGGAGATGGAAACATGCTAACCTTTGTGCTTGATCAATCAATTGTGTTCGTCCTTCCTGTTGGTTTCGTCATCTTCATCCTTGCCTTCGATTTCGTCATCGTCATCCTCATTGTCGATTTCGTCATCGTCATCCTCATTGTCGATTTCGTCATCTTCATCCTCACTGTCGATTTCGTTATCTTCATCCTTACTGTATTAGAAATAAAAGACGATGTTTTCTTGAGATATAATTGACTTTTCTAAAATATATATATATTTAAATACACGTCATACTCGCATACACACTCACACACATATACATTAATATATGTATGCTATTATATAGTCATCTGTAAAAACTTTAGAAATTCCACGTATACATCAAGATTTAAAAGTGAGATGTTATAAAAAAAAAAAAAATCATCTTTAAATACGCACACATAAGTGATTGAAAATTAGAAACTTTAAAGTAAAGCATATCAGTGGTTGTATATTGATGATGCGGTCTTCCAGGTGGACACAAAAGTGATTGCAAATTAGAAACATTAATCTAAAGCATACCTTGCCCATTCCTGTCGAAATGCGGGATTTACTTGCAATCGGGGATTATGCGTGTCAAATGGCCTTAAGTCTTGCACATTAATAACCTTCAATAACTCCAAAGACGGCAACTTCAAAGTATAAGCTTCGCCACAAAAATACTTGAGTTTTGGCAGGCTTTTAAGCTTGATGGACTTCACTTTAGGTAATGTAATTATTTCAGCTGTTTCCACTTCTGCGGCAACGATTTCTTCCATCTGCTCACAGTTCGTAACTTTTATGTCCTCCACACTCACGAGAAGTTTGACCATGGACGACGAAAACAAGTATTTCAACTGGTTGCAACAATCGACCTGCAGCGATTTCAAGTTTCCAAAACTGCTTCTTGTGAACATCGGTTGTGAACTACTCATCTTCCAAACACGCGTTAAGCTTGGCAACTTATGTAACCGCAAGAACCTCAATTTATTGAATGCTTCAAAAGAGTGACTACTTTCTTCATGCTTCGGTCCCTTAAGTTGGAAAATCACTTCCATTGAATTACAATTAATTACAGTAAGTTTTTCGAGATTATCATTATCATCATTTGAGTCCTCAAGATTAGTTGGTGTAACCTAGAAAATTAAACACGATCAACAAGATGATACAATACTAATTAAAAGTTGTAATTATAGAGGTTAATTGAACCTAATTTAAAAGCTTACCTCCAGATTAATTGGACGTGGCAATATTTCAAAGGGGAGGTGGGCGTTTGGTCTTGAATATGGTGTGCATCCACATCCATCAGAGCACCAATTTGATGAACGTGTTGGAGAAGTGCTGAAATCATGACTTGTTGAATCCTTCTCAGACTTATTCTCCAACTTCTTTCTTTGTGGAATTACAGCACCCAATGTCTTCAGTTCTTCACATTTTTCCACGTGCATATTTTTTGTGGATGACCATTGAAATGTAGATCCCTCCGGACAAAGACTTGTGAGACGAGGCAGGTCTACTAGTTCAAATCTGTTCAGTTTCGGAAACAAAATCATGTATTTTGTCGCCTCTTCTTCATTTTCGTCTGGGATTCTGACTATAGTTTCAATGTCCGGACATCCTGATATCTTTACCTCTTCAAGATTCAAAAGTTTTCGGGCAATTAAATGCAAGAACACATATTTTAGACCAGAACATACTCTCAATTCCAAATATCTCAAATTTTGGAAGCCCTGAAATCTGGATGGAATGTTTTTCCACAAGTGTGTAAACGAACAAGTGACAATCTCCAACTTCCATAACTTGGGAAATATTCGAGTTGTCTGCCCATCCATAACTATATGGATTTTCAAATCAAATAGCACGCCTTCAAACTTCATACCTATCAACAGTACCACTTCTAAACTTGGTAACCATGAAATGCACTTTGATGGAAATATTGCTTTTTCAAATATTCCTGCAGATTGATGCTCAATCCTTGGCGTTGTTTCCTGAAAAGGAAAAATCATTATCAGTTAAACAATTTCAAATTTCCACATATCGGCTGCCTTCTCATATCATAGAGATTGGAGAGTGGGACATACCTCTTGGTTGGAGTATAACTTCTTGGCTTGGAAGAAACCAACCAAACTTTGTAGACCCCCGAGAGCCAAATTGGTTAATTTAGTGAAAGCTATCGTATCGGCTTCCTCCTCATGTTCCCTCCCCTGCTTCGACACAATTTCTTCCATTTGATCACATTTACCAATAGCTACTTCCTGTAGTTGTACCAAATTCTTCGCTACTGATAGTGAAAAGACATACTTTAAGACACCACAATGTGACAATCGAAGGAATCTTAAGTTGGTGAAAAAGCTATCAGTAAGCTGACTAACTGACTGTACGTAAGGAATGAGGGTCTGCCGGGTCGCACTTATTCCATTTGCAAGATACTCGGTATTTGGACAATTCGTAAGAGACAAACTTTTCAAATCTTGAAATCCCTCTTGGTCTAGATCAGTAAGGACAGAGAAATTCTTAACATTGTGCAAAGCCAATAGTTTAGATTTTTTCAACAAAACTCTAACTGCTTGACTCTCCAAATCCCTTGCATCACTTTCATGAATCATCAACAAATTTTCGAATGTAGAAGTTGCCATCTCCTCGAAAAATATTCTTTCACTTCCTAATTTTATACAGAATCTTGTTGGGCTTTTCAAGACCATGTCTTCTGGCAACAAGTGGATTACACTGGGTATCTCTATGGCTAGAAATTTCAAATGATCAGACAGAGACATCACCTCAGAAATGCTTGCCATCCCCTTATCTTCTGTTCCTGTTCCAATTTCCCAATTTTTAAAGCTATTAGACATATACAACTCTTCAAGTCTACATAAGCTGGAGAAGATACCATGTGGAATCACCTCAAGTTCCGTGCAGTTTGTCGTATCTAACAACCTTAACTTTTTAAGTCGTCCAATTTCCCTCGGCAACTCACGCATGAAACGACAACCGCAAAAGCTGAGGATTTCTAAATTCTCCAAACTCCCAATAACATCAGTAGATATGCCATCAAATTTAGACCCATCTAGGCACAAGGTCCGCAGGTTCTTCGGTAATCCTAGTGCTCTTGATAAGCCTAGGTCCTTCATTTCCACCAAAGCTAAAACCTTCAGTTCTTTCATCGCATCACAAATGATGTCCATGCTACCTTCTGAAAGATGTCCTTCCACCGTCTGTAGAAGCTCAAGTTTTGGGCATTTCAAACCAACTGGAATCTCCACATCGCCAACCAGTGAGATTGTAGTGTAATGGTCATATGCAGTAGCTAAATTTGGCCACACTTCATTTTCAGCATGCCTACTTATCAGAAATCCATGTGGATCTCTTGAAGCAATTGATATGGCACAATCGCGAACTATGTCATGCATTTTTGTAGTCTCACTCCAGTCACCATCTAGTAACAAAAACCTTCTTTTTAGTTGGTCAACCAAAGAATGCACTCTTTTTCTTGCTTGTTCCAAATTAACACTACTGCTAAAATATCTTCGACCCCACCCATATCGAACCAAATACTCAATTGAAATATTATAATCTTCTGGAAATAAACAACAAAGTAAAAGACATGACCTTGCTTCATCACTCTCCAAGCCATCAAAACTCAATTTTATGCTAGAATAAACCTTGCTGTCCACTCCAGGGATGTTCACTGGGTTAGAATTTCGCAGCTGATTAAGGGCATCTTCCCATTCATGCTTGTTTTTCTTTTCTAGGGCTTTTCCAACAGTTACAATAGCAATAGGTAAACCTCCACATTCCTTCACAACATCTTTTGGAGTGGAACGTAAATCACGATCATCTTTTGCAGTGGAACGTAAATCAGGATCATCGAAGGATTCCCCTACCATTTCTCTAAAGAGCTCTTCTGATTCTGCTGGTGTTAAAATCCCGACTTCAATACTTTGTTGACTTCTCATCCTGTTGCAGACTTCCGAATTCCGTGATGTCAACAAAATTTTGCACCCTTTAGTATGTCCATAAGGAAGTCCTATAGCCTCAAAATTAAGCTCTGTCCATACATCATCTAACACAATCAGGATCCTCTCTATATTCATGAGTCTGCCATGCAGCTTTAGTGCTCTTCCGGGCTCAGAATCCTCATCCAATCTCCAATCTATTTGTGCTGCAATGTCCAACTGGATCGTCCTAATACTTGGACTTCGAGACACAGTTACCATTACAATTTTATCAAACAATTTCAGTTTTGCCAATCTTGTGATGATTTCTTTCACCATTGTGGTTTTACCCACACCCCCCATTCCACAAATCCCGATCATTCGTACTTCTTCCCTCTTCAAACCCTCTATCACCTCATTCATGTTTGCCATTCTGGACTTAAAATCCTTAAAACCTTTTTCGAATGTTGACCATATCTCTGGTGGAGATGCAGGATCGACCACATTTTCAAATGTTACTTTGTTTTGGAGGACAAGAACATCTTGTTTAATCTTATCGGCTTTCCGACTCAAGCTCCATCGATACACACATCGCCTTTTCTTGTTGATTTCATTCTCAAACTGCAACAGTTTTTTGACCACGTCGTTCACATTCTTTAGCCAACTGTGAACATCAGGTTTGATGGTTTGACCGTTCCTTTTGGCAGCATCTACCAAACCCTGCACTCTATCTTTCTCGTGACAAAGCTCTTTTATCTCACCCTGAAGACTTTCAAGGTTGGAATGGTAATTAACCAAATAGCCACACTCCCTTCCTATTGGTGTGACCAGGCACTCTCCAATTTTTGAGGCAATTGAAATTAGAAAGTCCGCTGCCATTTCCTTCTGTAATCAAAGACAGCGGCTGGAATGCTCCTCTTTGTTGGTAGCTTCTGGAAGTCTCGTGCTCAGTGCCCGCCTAAAACAAAACAAGCAATACAACATTAATAATCAGATATTTTTGTCATGTTTAAATCTAGGTTGTATTTTTATTTTATGAAAAAAAAAAATTCTGTGCAATGCTTTGATAGCATTTGACTATAAGATCATCATTATATTTAAAGAGTTAATCTTATTTTACTGCTTGAAATTTTTTTGTTTTCAACACTTCATACATTAAGTTTTTTTGTCTCAATTTAGTTCCTAAAATCATAATTCTAATTCTAAGATATTTTCATATATCCGTTAAGTTTTCCACTATAATCTATTTTAATTGATGGCATAGTGTCTATGTGAAAAATAACTGAGCATCACGTGTCAATATGGATCTACGTGAATATTAAAAAATATAGAAATAAAAAAATTACTAATAAAAAATTTAAAAAAAAATCGCAAACCCTATTGTCTTCCTCGAAGTCGCCTTCGTCACCACCATCGCCCAAATTCAGACCCTCCAAATCCAAGCCCCTCCTCCTCCTCACCTGGCCTGCGTCCCACCCCTCCCTCTCAGTGCTCCCTCCTCAAGTCCGTCCGCGCCGAGCCCGACTAGCGGACCTATTCCTCAACCTCTTCATCTTCTTTGTTGATCAACGGTCGGATGATTCCGCGCTCCTGCTCGCTCTCGGCCTCCTCGTTTTACAACTGGGGAGGTGGACGCGGGTCCGATCCATGACGCCGAGTCACAGCAACTCCAATTCAATGCAGTACGGTTCGGGGGGCTTACACTGCTCGCTCTCCGCTCGGGTTCGAAATTCTTGGTACTAAGAAAGATATTAGAAAAAACCTTTTTCTCCATTTGGGGATTAAGAAAAACCCTCATTTTTTTCTCCCTTTTGGTGATTTTCTCTTCTGGGTATTGAATTTCCATCTGGGTTTTGGAGAAAAACCATTTTTTTCTCCATCTGTGCTTCATTGATACTTCCTCCTTTGAGCTTCTTTTTCCTTTCATTCCTTGTACTCTTTGTTCCCCCAAAAAATAAAAATTACAAAATTTGCCCTAAAGAAGTTCCACTGAATCATTGATTGATTTCATTGCTTTGTCTCACGATAATGGTAGTGGCAGTCCTCTGTCTCTTATAATTGGAAGGTAAGAGTTTCCTTTATTTTATTCTATATTAGCATATGAAATTCGGCTTCTTGATGTTTGAAGTTTCAGGTCTTCTGGTTTGTGGGATATGCAATTTGGGTGAACCAAGGATATGAAATTTGCATGGGTCGGGCAGGTAAGGAGAGAAAAGTGGGAGGCATCAAGGGAGTCGGAGAGGGAGGGGGAAGTTTGGGAAATTTTTTTATAATTTTTAATATCATGTGGGTCCATCATGTGACATTCAGTCATGTTCGTGTAGACACCACGTCATCGGTTAACAGAAATTCTAACGGAAAAATTAACGGATGTATGAAAGTGTTTCAGAATTATGATTTTAAGTACCAGACTAGGATAAAAAAAAACTTAATATATGAAATACTCAAAACCAAAAAACTTCAAATAATAAACTGAGATTACCCATGTTTAAAATATATAAATTCTTAGTTCACATATAAGGGCTTTTAGAGACTTTGCAAGTTTTATTTTTTTCACATAAAAACCTACCTATATTTAAACATCCAATTAAAATCCGAAATTAAAATTCATTGACACGTAGACAAAGAAATAACCCATTATTACAAACTATTTACAATCTATGCCAAAGCACCCTATGTCAATAAACTTTATTAATACCTACGATAATGATGAAATCCAAACAATGAAATCCTAAACATCATTTAGATTCATCACGAACCAAATGACATTCTTTATCTTCAAGTAGTACAATTAATGTTCAAAATTTGCACACTAACAAACAAGAACAATTCATCCTTGGTGGGCTTAAGATTAAAGCTATGAAATAATGGACTCAAGATTTAAGTGGGTCACCCCTCAAAATTGAGCTACATCCACTGTGCTGCTTAATACATATTAATTTAGAGATTACAAGAAGCACTTGGCTATAGGCTAATTTTTCGTCTCTCAATTGTCTGACCCCTTTATAAAAGGTGCTCACCCTTTTATATAGGCCCTCAGTGAGCCCAAACAATGAAATTAAATGAGCTACCAACATAGACTGACATGCCAACAACTTTATTGTTTGTTGGGATTACATGTTTTTATGAGCCAACGTGTACCGAGCCATATGCTCAACCTTGACAAGTCAATGGTGTTCCTTCCGAGTAGCGGTCCGACTACGTTTACATCATCCTAGACTTCTACCTTCATTTGGTGGCCAACACGTGGCCTGAGTTGATGTATGAGTAAGCCTATTCCTAGAGTCCTGTATCATAAAGTTGTTAGTCTGCTGACATGTCCTTATCGGTCGGATTGCTCTAGTCAAACAAGATTAATAAATGGTTGGCTATAGCACTTGATCAATGCTTATTTCTAATTCCCTTCAACTTTGGACTTCATTTCCTTGTTTGCGCCTTATCTTCCTTAGGCCTTTCTCGATCTCTTTCATGGCCTGTACTATTTTAAGGGTCTAAAGGACACTATGTTAACAAGTCCCCAACTCCTTGTTCAAAGGTTCCTTCTTAGGCATACAGTTGTAAAGGTCGATTAGATTTTAAAATAATATATGGTTGAAAAAGTGCCTTGGGCATTCTTCCTTCCCAAGTGCTTTGGCTCTAATAGTTTGTCTAGCAATTGGAAAGTCGATCGCGACAACTTGGAGCTCAAAACAAATCGAGCAGCTCCTAGTGAGATAGGGGATGAAGATTCAATGGATGTATCCAAGCACCAAGGGTTGTTAGTCCCTCATGCAGAGAGATAAAAGCAACCCAAGGCTTGGTTTGAACATGTCGAGAATATTTTGTGCCATGCAGAAACAAAGAAACTCTTCAGCTGATCAATGGGTCGGGACAACAATATCGTTCCTACGATAACTAGAAAAGGCGTAGTAGAGGTATGAGAATGAACAAATCCCAGAGAATGAAAGAAAATACTACATGTATTTAAGCAATGAGTTGATAGGCAAGTTCTCGCCTTCGGAGTACAAGATGAACAACAACAAAGCCTTTTCCTACTAAGTGGGATCAGCTATATAAATCCTAGAACGCCATTGTGCTCGGTTGTGTCAAGTCTTCCATTAGCTCCAAATACTATAAGTTTTTTCTTAGAGTCTCTTCCAAAGTCTTCATATGTCTTTCTCTACCCCTTTCACCTTAGACCTGTCCCATAATCACATCTTCTAACCACAATGTCAGTAGACCTTCGTTTCATATGTACAAACCATTGTAACCGATTTTCTCTCATCTTTTCTTCAATTTCAGCTACTCCTACTTTACCTCAGATATCTTCATTCCTAATCTTATCCTTTCTTATGTGCTCACACATCCAACAAAGAATTCTCATCTCCGATACACCCATTTTATGTACGTGTTGATGCTTCACCGCCCAACATTTCGTGCCATAAAACATCACCGACCTTATTGTCGTCCTGAAAATTTTTCCCTTAAGCTTCAATGGCATACAACGGTCACACAACACGCCGGATGCACTCTTTCACTTGATCCGTCCAACTTGTATTCTATGGTTGAGGTATCCATCCAATTCTCCGTTCTTTTGCAAGATAGATCTTACATAGTGAAAACAGTCGCTCTTTGGTACTTCTCGGTCTCCAATCCTCACCCCTAACTCATTTAAGCCTCCATTTGCACTGAACTTGCATTCCATATACTCTGCTTTGACCGATTTAGGCAAAGACCTTTAGATTCCAACACTTCTCTCCAAAGGTTAAGCTTCGTATTTACTCTTTCCCAAGTTTCATCTATCAACACTATATCATCTGCAAAAAACATACACCAAGGAATATCATATTGAATATGTCTCATTAACTCATTCATTACCAATGCAAAAAGGTAAGAACTTAAAGATGAGCCTTGATGTAACCCTACAGTTATAGGGAAGCTTTCGGTTTATCCTTCATGCGTTCTTACGGCAGTCTTTACTCCATCATACATATTCTTTACGGCTTACATATATGCTACTCGTACTCTTTTCTTCTCTAAAATCCTCCGAAGAATGTCTATTGGGACCCTATCATACACTTTTTCCAAATCTATAAATACCATGTGCAAATCCTTTTCCATATCTCCATATATTTCCATTGATCTTCGTAAGAGATAAATTGCCTTCATGGTTGAACGTCCTGGCATGAACACGAATTGGTTGTCCGAGACCCGTGTCTCTTGCCTCGGTCTATGCTCAATTAATTTCTCAAAGCTTCCTTGTATAACTCATTAACTTAATACCCTCATAGTTCATGCAATTTTGTACGTCATCCTTATTCTTGTAGATATGCACCAAAGTGCTCTTTTGCCACTCATTTGGCATCTTTTTTGTTTTCAAAATCCTATTGAAAAAATCTATGAGCCATGCTAGACCCGTCTCTCCCAAGATTTTCCACACTTCGATCGGTATATCATCTGGGCCCACTGCTTTTCCATGCTTCATCTTTTTCAAAGCTACAACCACTTATTCCTTCCAATTCGACTGTAAAATGAGTAATTTCTACACTTTTCTGAGTTACTCCGACTCCTCTAAAGAAGTATTCCTTTCATGTCCTTCATTGAAAAAATTATGAAAATAACCTCTATCTTTGACTGCATTCTCTATAGCAAGAACCTTTCTATTCTCATCCTTGATGCACCTCACTTGGTTTAGATCATTTGTCTTCTTCTCCCTTGCTCTAGCTAGTTTATAGATATCCAACTCTCATTCTTTGATATCTAGTCGCTTATACATATCGTCAAAAGCCGCTAACTTCGCTTCTCTCATAGTGTTCTTCGCCTCCTCCTTCGCTATTCTATACCTTTCATTGTTTTCATCAGTCTTATCCTTGTATATGGTTTTACAACATTCCTTCTTAGCTTTAACCTTTGTTTGTACCTCCTCATTCCATTACCAAGATTCCTTTTGGTGTGGAGCAAAGCCTTTGGACTTTCCTTATATCCCTTTAGCTACTTTTCAAATATAACTAGCTATGAAATCCCACATTTGACTAGCTTCCCCCTTTCTATCCTAAACGCTAGGTGATTACTTTCTCTTTAAAAATGACTTGTTTTTCTCTGTTTAGATTCCACCATCTAGTCTTTAGGCACTTCAAGGTCTTGTTCTTTTTTTCTCTCTTTTGATATGTACATCCATCACCAACAAGCGATGTTGATTAGCCAAACTCCCTCCCGGTATAATTTTGCAATCCTTACAAGTTATATAATCCCTCTTCCTCATTAGAAGAAAATCTATTTATGTTTTTTACGACCCATTCTTGTAGGTGATCACATGTTCTTCTTTCTTCTTAAAGAAGGCGTCGGCCAAGAAGAGATCGTATGCCATTCCACAATCCAATATGGCTTCCCTATCCTCGTTTATTTCCCTAAAACCATGGCTTGTCTCTTTGCCCACATGTCCATTTAAATCTCCTTCCATAAATACCTTCTATGTATGAGTGATTCCATGCACCAAGTCTCCAAGATCTTCCCAAAATCTCTCTTTCAAACTCATATCCAACCCTACTTGAGGTGCATACGCACTAATCACATTGATGAGTTTTTGTCCTACTACAATCTTAATTGCCATAATTTTATCTCTTACCCTCTTGACATCTACAACATCTTGTGTCAAGGTCTTGTCCACGATGATGCCAACATCACTTCTTAAACTATTTGTGCTCAAATACCAAAGTTTAAAACCTAAGTTTTCGAGATCCTTTGCCTTAAGACCAACCCATTTAGTTTATTGTAGGCACATAATACTTATCCTTCTCCTCACCATAACTTCCACTACTTCCATAGATTTTCTCATTAAGGTTCCTATATTCCACGTTCCTAAACGCATTCTACACTCTTGAACTCTACCCTCATGTCCTAACTTCTTCACCATGAACCACATATCAGGAATTCTACAAGGCTTTACTTTGCGTTGAGAATTTCGATAATGTCCCGAATGACAATGTTGGTGATGAGAGTGGTAGCACTCAACGAAAGAACACCCGTGTTCTTTTTATCCCCAACAGAACCAATGTTTCAAAACAAGCATATATAATTTCAGATCTTTTAGGGGAGAATCAAGTTCCAGTAAACCCGATTTTGGAAGTAAATCCAGCGGCTTCCAAATTTCGCCCTTAGGGCAGTTCCAGTAACACCGGTACAAGAATTGCTTCCAATGCAACACCCTTCATTATGACAAGTATAAGAAGGGAGTATAGGTTGTCACATATGCGATCAGCAAGAATACTAGGCTAGCAAGTGTGCCCCAAAACAACGAAATCAGCTCACAAGAGCAGTTCCTTATCAACCAAACTTACTCATGGGAAGCGACCCTCATCAACAGTCCGCCCATGATGTTGTTGCATTATCCACTACCAAGATACTGTTCAGTATATATGAGTTGTCAACCAGTATTCAGACAGTATGGTTCCTTATACTAGAAATATTATGCAGTACCAAAAAGTCATGCCTTAGGACCAAGATACAGGTTGTATGGAAGTGGACAGTACGGTCAATACCAGAATACCAGATAAGCGTCAGGTAGAGACGCAGAGACACAAAAGGCACATGAGAGCTTTGTATGCATACTTGTTCTTCGAGTAAGATCTTGTATGATATGAAATTTTAGGGACAAAATTTCTTTAAAGAGGTAGATTGTTACATCTTGTCCTTTGTATTTTATTCTCTGACATTGTAAAATTATGAAAATGCCCCTGACGGGCTAAGTGAAAATTCTACGTTGACATTTGAGTTCTTTTCACTTTTGTCCATGTTCTGTTGTTTTGAGATAGTACTTGTCCTTACTAAAGAGTTCCACATGTTTCACGATGAGGGGCAAAATGGTTATTTTGCACCCTTAAGACTTCACAACTTTTTTTCAAGTGTGTTGTCAGTATCATAGGTTGCAGACTGTGATAATGATGGTTTACTCGATGGACTTGTTAAACAAGTGGGCAAGTTGGTGCATATGTTTTATTATTTTCTAAGTAGGCATAGTTTATTTTTTGGGGTTGACCTAAACACACACACACAAACTGAATAGACCAATTCTTTTAGCATATCCTTGTAGTGCTCGTCACTACAAACGCGTGGGCGCAAGTGGAACTCAATTCAGACTTACGATGAAGTTTCTACACAAAAAATGAACATCAAGGGCAATTTGGTATATTTGTTTAGATATATTTGTAATTGCGCCTTTTTTATTTTTTAGTTCAACATGTTATTGTTATTATATATGTGTAGTAAAATAATTTACCAATATTTATATATAAAATATTGATAAATTAATTTTGAAAAAAAATAACATTCTTATATTATGTTGCTAACTAATCCTCACACAATTTGAAAAGGGAAAAACTAAACCAAAAACACTCCTAATTTTATGCATATACGAAAAGCAACTAAGGAGTTTAAAAGGAAATAAATAAAACGGATCAAATCCCTAGTATCGTATCATTATATTACTAATATGCAATGAAATCATGACATTAAATATTGTGTTTAATCCGACATAAGTTATTAGGTGTATTTTAACCATCCAAAAATATAAAATTGTGCGAAGTCAAACTTAATTAAGAAATTTTTTGAGTTGGAGCCTAATTATTAAGTTTTTGTTAGGAGAATATACTATGGTGGGTTTTAGTTAAAGAAAATTGAACTTTGAGGGTAAAGTCATATTTTCAATTGATCGTTTTAGTGCATGTGTATATTTATTTTATCATTATTATTTTACAGTATGCAAATTTTGAATAATTTACATTTCACTACTACATAGCAGATGCAATTTTAAACTTTTTGTACTGCATGATAAAATTAACACATGCATTTGTATCGTCCCCAAACTCATTGTCACATAATATTTTATTTGTTCATTTCTGCTAGCTACCCCAATCCATTTTTTTTTTCTGTTTAGAAAACAATAAAAATTTGATTATAAGGATGGATTAGCTCACTTTTAGTTGATTATTTTTTAATAGGTGACGGTTTCCTTAGGTTTGTTGGTGTTAGACTCAGCTGAAATAAAGTATTTAGTGAGCACTAGAATGTAAAACCAACATTTTTATTCTTGGTCAAGCAGAGTAAAAATAAACGTCTAAAACAACAAATATTGGAAAGAAATAGTTTCCGAGAAATATGTAGTACCTGTATTGTAAGTCAACACAATACAACTGTCCAGAGTAAAAGTGAAATTATGATATTTATGCTTTGTTCAGCAATAAATCATATGTCTGGAACTCGTAGCGGTGCTTCACGAACTTTGACACATCCCAACCGAAGTCAAGGTGTATTAGCCAACACCTAGAAGGTGACAAAAGCCATAAAGTATAGATGATGAGCAAATATTTGAATACATAAAACCGAAGCTTATAAGTAATTTAAACTAGTAGTGAGGGTGCGCTATGCAGAATGTACCCGTACTACATAAATGTAAATTCAGAGCATATATAAAAATATAGTAACATAAAGATTATTCACATTCTAGGTGGGAAAGATAATTTTACAAACTACAGGATTAAGAATTACTACATTGACTAGTGTGGATGTCAAAACTAACGGGGAATATCGACAATTGAATCTCACCAGGTTAATTTAGAAATACAAATACTTGATGCTTTATAAGTTACTAGCAGTTTGTAAAAAATAAAAGTTATTAGTTACGATCACATTAAGCATGACATTCCCTAGTTTAAGTTAGATTTGTGATGTCACCCTTCCTGAACATATATGATCGGGCCTTTTACTTGTTACGATTTCAAAGGAACTTCATTTCATATCCTTTTCTTTCTATTTAGACCACTCTCACAAATTTTTCCGTGTTTAAGGAATGATATGCAATTATGTGTTTAGTTGTTTTAAAACTGCGTTTTTTCATTTACTTTTTACGAGGTTCTGGTCGCGGATCACCGGATTATGCAGTTTCACGCCGGTTTTCTGGGAAAATTTTAAATCATCATAACATCCACATATCTCAACCAAATTGAGTGATTCGGAATGGAAATGATACCTTGGAATGAGACGAACAGATTGGTGACCTTAGCAATGGCTAACTCGCCATGATTTAGCCAAAAACAGTCCGGAAGGTCCCTGAAATCGACGGAAACTGGGGACAATTTCAAAAGGTCATAACCTGCTCATTTCTCAACCATTTTTTACGTTCTTTATATGGAAATGAAGCACAAGGAACAAGTTTATACCTCGTGGAAGTCCAAAAAGCAGACGTAAATGTACTGAAATTGGCCTGAAAGTCTCGGCCAAAAACCCAAAGCTTAGAAACCGTGTGTTTTCGAGTTGGGGATTGCCTCAAACTTGACCCAGGGACGTTAGGGAGTTGTGTGGTGGCTTCCAACTCTTCCAAAACGGTATGGCGTGGTCGGAAAAGCGTCGGGAACTTCGTCGGGAAGTTTCTTTCTCGTCGGAGCTTCGAGCTAGAGCCTCTAGTGTCGGTTTCCTACGAAACGGAGCTCGGGTTAGAGCTCGCGAGGTCAAGAGGGTGGATGTGGTGGTGGTTTGGGCGTTGATTCGTCGAGGTTTGGTGACTTTCGCTGCGTTACAGAAAAAAGAGAGGACGGGAGAGTTTGAGAGGGAGAAAGAGAGGGTTTAGTGAGAGAGAGATATTACAGAGTGGGAGGAGAACGCTGAGAGAAACAAAGAGAGAAAAAGCAGAGTGCAATTGATTGTACATTCCGTAAAGCAAAAGCCTGATCTAACGGAAGAAAATCTCACAACGGGACAAATTTTTAAAAGCCAATACATAATTTATCCAACAGTGTCTGCCCACACTTTCTTACGTGTACACACGTGTGAATTTACACAAGTGTACAAAATTATCTCTTGTTATTGAACTTTAAATCGTTACAAGTTTGATTTGGATCTAGTTAGTGCTAGCAAAAGAGCCAGCGCGTTATTACGGGTTTACAATTCTGTTTAGACATATTAACAACAATATTTACATCTCTATTTACATATATATATATATATATGTACATCCATATTTACAATCTTATTTACACAAATATACTATTTAGAACTTCTCATTCTCTTCATTGAAACTTCAAAGTTTTTTTCGCCTTGGTTAGAAATTGGAATAAAACTGCAATTATTGAGGTGATTTTTTTTTAATTGCTAAAAAATTGGATACTTTCTTCAGTTAGTTTTCAAGTACATTTAATAAGAAATGTCAAAAAACAAATATATGCTGATCTACAAAAAACTCTTCTATCACAATTCTTAGCCTGCACGCATGAATAAATGTTAGAATTCACATCTTATAGTAAAAGATTTATAAATGTTAGAATTATACTCTTATTCTGCTAAATTGTGAACTGAGAGAAACAAATGCATAGATGTAGGAAAAGATTTATAAAATCTTAAAAAATGTTATAAATGCTTTATTATACTTTGTACCTCATATTTTCAATACAAATTTTAACTCTTGCTCTCATATCATTCATTGGCAACCATTTTTTTTTTTTCCAAAGTTTGTACTACATTAATGTATTTCAAATTATCTTGCAATTTGACAATTAGCTTTGTAAGATTTCTTTAAAATGTTTAAAAAATGTTGATAAGCACATATTGTCAATAAAAGGGTATTTGTCAGGGATATGTAAATTATTACCTATGAGAATGTTCTTATCTATGAAAGAGAATAGTTAGGAGAGAAAGATAATGATATTATTGTTTTCACTTCTTTTCATTTTTGTGTATTGTAATTACATACGAAATGTTCTTTATATAGAATCACATTCGCGAAAAATCAAAAAGTAACGTGATCGTTTCTTTTGAAAAATTTCACATAATAACAAACTACTACTGTGACTTTTTTGAAACTTCACGTACTAACAAACCATTACTGTGATCTTTTTGAAACTTCACATAAAAACAAACCATTCTCATAATTTTACAACACTTTCTTTATTTTTAATTATGTTTTCTTTCCACTTCCTCTCCTTTTTTCCCTCATCTCAGCCAACCCTCTCATGAGTCTTTTCTCACACGTCACTCTCTCTTTCCACTCACTTTCTATGCACATGTTTGTGGCATAGAAAACAATAAAAAATTATAAAGAATTGAATGCATGGAAACACATGTGTACAATAAGCAACACTATTCACTTTACAAATTTTCCTTAAATTAATAATGAAAATACTAGTAATCTGTCCGTTTTTCTTCAAGTAATTCGTCTGATTTTTCTTTGGATAAATAGTAACAAACTATTAAATTGAAAGTTGAATAACAACGACATGGAAAATAGGGTCAAACATGTAATTTTACTGTGCAACAAAGAAAGGAACTTGAAAGCTGGGCAGCAAAAGAGGGGCAAAACCATCCTTTCATTGTTGGTGAACAGTGCTTTCTCTCATAAGATGAACAATGATTTTCTACCTGGTTTTAGCATATAGGTAATTTATGCGTTCATAACGATGAGCACTGCCTAAATATACTAAAAAATTAAGACAAATTAAGCACTGGCTCAAACGTTCATATAAAATTCCATTAAACCCAACAAGATCAGTTTTGTCATTTTGTATTCTCTTTAACAAGAAAAAGACAAAGTGAAAGAGAAATTGATGCATTGCTTACGAACCCCAAATTTTCAAACGACAATACATGGTTCGAGCCATCCTCACTCTCTCGTGGCACTACAATTTACATCATTTCACGGTAGAAACATCACAATTAGAGTTGGGGATTGCCTCAAACTTGACCCAGGGACGTTAGGTAGTTGTGTGGTGGCTTCCAACTCTTCCAAAACGGTATGGAGTGGTCGGAAAAGTGTCGGAAAAGTGTCGGGAAGTTTCTTTCTCGTCGGAGCTTCGAGCTAGAGCCTCTAGTCTCGGTTTCCTACGAAACGGAGCTGGGTTCGAGCTCGCGAGGTCAAGAGGGTGGATGTGGTGGTGGTTTGGGCGTTGATTCGTCGAGGTTTGGTGCCTTTTGCTGCGTTCCAGAGAGAAGAAAGGACGGGAGAGTTTGAGAGGGAGAAAGAGGTTTGATTGAGTGAAAGAGATGTTACAGAGTACGAGGACAACAGAGAGAGAGAGAGAGAGAGAGCAGAGTGCAATTGATTGGTGGGGTGACTTTCCGTTAAGGGAAGAAAAATCTTACGGGATAAATTTTCAAAAGCTAATCGGCAATTCACACGTGTGAATTTACACAAGTATACAAATTTATTGCTTGTTATCAAAATTTAAATTGTTACTTGATTTGGATTTAGTTTATATTTATGCATACATAACGACGAGTACTCAAATATATTAAAAAAGAGATGAATTACGCATTGGCTCAAACATTCATGTAAAACTCCATTAAACCCAACAAGATCAGTTTTGTCATTTGTATTCTCCTTAACAAGAAAAAGACAAAGTGAAAAGGAAATGAATGCAGTGCTTACGAACCCTAAATTTTCAAACGACAATACATGGCTCGAGCCATTCTTACTCTCTCGTGGCATTACAATTTACATCATTTCACGGTAGAAGCGTCGCAATTAGAATTGCGTATTTTTTTTATCTTTGTGTAAAAATATCTCAAAAAAAAATTATTCTCTTGTTTTCGGTCAAATAACTAATCACATTAAAGATAAAGCAAATTAAAGTATAGTAAAATTTATACGAAAGTAAAGCAAGGCAAAGAAACAAGCCTAAAAGTAAAAGTGCAATCCTTTCCAAAAGTAAAGCACACTAAAAGTAAAGTAAAGAAACAAGCCTAAAAGTAAGGTAAAATTTATTCATTTTGAGACCGTTAGTCACGCAAATTGAATGAACAATTTTAAAATAGTGATACAATCAATACATTTATTTTTACTTTTAACACATTTTTACTAATTTTTATCCTTTTAAATAATGTTTTTTAGCCAAATTAAAACTACATAAGTAAACCCAATACATCAAATCACACAAACGCACAAACACACCCCTATGTCATACATTTAAATCACACAAAGAGACAAACTTTTCACAGCTTGATTTAACGGAAGAAAAATCTCACAACAGGACAAATTTTTAAAAGCTAACAGATACTTTAAATGAACAATGAAGCCTTTATGTACTGTGTGATGTAATGGACTAATAGTGGTGGTTGTTATCATTCAATCAATAATGATCCATTTTAGATGGATAAAGCATCTGGTACAAAGTGACGAAAAGCAGAATGGTGCCCGTGATTTGTGCGTGAAAGCTGGAAAAAGAATAAAATATTTGAAATCATTTCTATGTGTAGTGAACGATTAGAATGAATTGATATTTTACGCGATCCGCAGAGAAGGATTCGGAAAGGATAATGGTCATAGTTTCTCACGTGCACACTCGTGTGAATTTCACACAATTTTGTGTACATATTTACCCGTTTATTAAACGAGTGTAGTTTCTTTATTACAAGTCCAATTTGGATCTAGTTTGCGCTCACGCGTTAGTAACGATGAGTACTATCTCGATATACTAAGAAATGATACAAATTAAGCACTGACTCAAACATCCACGTATCCGCTGAACCGAACAGGGGCATTTTGGTCAATTCTCATCTTTGAAAATTAAAATTCGATAAAGTCGGAACAAGTTGTCACAAACTTGTTAGAGAATTTGAATGTGGAATGGTATCATGGACAAGGAGGACATATTACCAATTAGAATATACATTTTGGTTTGGTTCATCATTTTAGCGTAGATTAGATAACCAAAGAAATATGTTCGGTTTGGTTTCAAACTTTGGCTTGGTGCATCATTTTGCCAAATTAGCAACTGAAGTAAAGAGACAATAGATTTCAGAATGATCCTTTGCCATCTCTACAAGTGTTGAATGAAGATCGTGAGCAAACTAATCAATGTAAAACGCACACTCATTCTCCTTCAATTCAATTGCAATTTAGTTCAACTGTAAAGCTCTATAGTTTTTGGATACAAAACGACATATCATGCCAAATACCAACTGCAAAATGCAGCCTATGGTCATCCATTGAAGTACATTACTTCTCGACACTAACTTGTAACTCCAATGTTCTGCAGTCATTTTTCTTGAGCAAGCGGTCATCATCGAACCTGTTAAAATTAAAGGGATGCAAAGACACATATCTGTACTGACAATATTTTAACTAAATAAGGAAAAATAAAACTGAAGCCTATTCTACGACAACAAATCACCATTGACTGATAATATATCCATTAGTTATACTGATATTTGCCATGGACGAGTTTTCATATTTTGAAATCGTTACTTAATAACTTCATGTTTGATATCATCGAGAATGTCTTTCTCAATATAGGCAATCCAACAATCATCTGTCATTTGATCTTCCATTTGATTGAGTAACCAATTCTTCACAATCCTCATAGCACAAAACGCTCTCTACACTGGGAGATGCAACTAGTAACATGAATGCTAATGTCAACAACAAGTAAACTAATGGGTAAACAATTTCTTATTTTGTCTCAACCATTTTTTGTGCAAGATCCGCAATCCCATTCAATCCTGAAAACTCAATTCTGGAGCGCATGTCCATAATGTGCATCTTAAGCTGATTTTCAAGCATTGTCAAGTGCCAAAAAGTCCCTTAAAAAAAAAAAAAAAAAAAAAACAGTATCATCAAGTCATGTGCCAAAAAGTCATTCGGATATACTGAGCAAGCTGAATCAACTTTTGTTTGTCAAAAGTAGATATGAATAAATATCACTTGGATTCATACATGTCACACAAAGAAGCAACTCAACATTTGTCTCAGCGAAACGAATATTTAGCTCTTGAAGTTGCATTTCAATAACATTACAAAACATCTCAACATGATAATGATGCATATAAGTCCCCGCCAAAGTTATTTTATCCCTACAGTTTGAAACATGTCATTCATGTTAGGAACTTTAATCTGATGTTTGTCACATACAGAAAAAAAAAAACTGATTGAGTGAAGAATCAACCACTTTTTCAGCTCTTCTTTACATATGCGAAGTTAATGGCTAAGTTAATGACTAAGTTAATGGCGTGTACGAATTTTGACAAGGAAGATCACTCAGAGGATGGTTCTAATAGAATACATACTTGTTTTCATTCCTTTCATGATGTGGTTGGTTTTTCAAACTCACGCTGAAATACAATGATACATAATCTTTAGAAAGCCAACAAAATTCAAATTCACGTAAAAATACAAACAATTTTTACATTATTGTGATAAAAGGGCACCTTCATTGGATCTGCTAACATGATGGTACATGCCATTTCACATGTGGTTACCACCACTTTATTTTCTTTTTCTTTTCTTCACGTGCCCACACTCCCCCACTTTCACCTCCACTCCTTTTTTATTTCTTTCTTCCACTTTTTCTTCACATTTTTTTATTTGTCTGCCACAATTCATCACTTTTCAACTTCTGGATTGCATGCCAGACACCACCATCTGTTTTTTTTTCTCTTTCTTTTACCTCTTTTTTGTTGGAGAACAATTCAGAAATAAACAAATATAACAGAAATAAACAGAACTTGAAATTCTAATATTTTATTTACCAAATATACTTGATGTGCAGAATGAAATTATACAATAAATACATAAACTAATATAAAAATATCAATGATACTAACTTGATCACAGAAGGTAGAGGCTAGCGTAAAAGCTATGTCCTTCGAACAGTATTTTCGTCCCACTCTTGTGCTTGTGGTTCTACAACGTCTGCTCGACCAGGATACAACTACCAAATTCTACAACCCGCACCGGATTATAGAACTCTAGCGAATTGCTTTGTGTGTTTACTCTCTGGAAATTTTGTACGGAAGATAAGGAGGAAGAAAAGATGATTCCCACTTGGATACTGTGATTGCAAATATATAGGCTGTTTCACACCCTTTCAAATACTTGTTCAGTGTATTTGAAAGCACACAACTCTTTCTAATAGCTGTGTCTTTTAATCAAAAAGTACAACTCTTTCTAATAGCTGTGTCTTTTATATTATATTCAAGCCTAATCCACACAACCATAAGGCCCAAGCCTTCAATCCATTTCCAAATGGTCCAAGTTCGAATTACTAACAAAAAGGAATAAGCCTATATAAAGACTTGTGAAAAAATACTATTGACCAATGTGGGATAAGAGGGTCTCAAACTCCAACAATTCTTTTTCTTTTCTGGCCCAACTTTCACCATCTTTTTGAGAGAGAATTCTGTCAGAGTGAGAATTTTGAGAATCCTCTAATTATATTAGTTTATATTACATAATTAATTTAAAATAAATTATAACCGATATACAATAAACGAATATAATTAAATGATTTTCATAATTCTTACAAAAAAAATTCGACGAGATGCCCATTCATCTTTTGTTCTCTTTGTTTTCTTTCTTCTGCCTTTTCTTCACGTGGACTCCCCCCTTTCCTTTTCCTTTATTTCTTTCTGCAATTCCACCATCACCTTCTTTTCCCTTTTTTCCCCCCTTCTTTACTTTCCATTTTTTCTTTGTCTGGCAGACTCGCACCAAGGCTGATGGGGAAATTCATGGTCTCACGGCTGAGGCGACCCTTTTGTATATATCCAAACAACTAGCGTAGGTAGCCACTAGTTCTTTACCACAGTAGTAAAAAAATGTTAAGTCATCGTATGATTGTGGGAGTCCAAATTCGTCAGTGACTAATCATCCATAGGTGTGATTAGCCACTTTATCATAATTGTAGAAAAGTGTTAAGTCTTTGCATGATGGTATGAGTCCGAACTTATTAGTGGCTAATCACTCATCTATGACTAATCTAACAAAATTTATTATTTGACAAAAAAAAAAAAAAAAAAACTCTCGTGAGTATACTACGTATAAAACTTAAAAGTATACAAACTTAAACCAATTCACTAAAACGACATCGTTATAGGAGAAAAAGACAAGGTTTGAACTTTTCAGATTTCCTTGTGATGGTGGCTCTGCAAGTCAGCCAGATACCAGTTTCAAGAAGATTCAGATGCCACAGCTCGAATCCACCGTCAAGACAATCTCCGACACACCGTCTCCATACGCTTGCTTCCGATCTCAGAAGTGGATTGTCGTTTCCGTGGCTGTCGGAGGGTCACCAAGGACAGGCGAGACTAATTTGTACTATTCAATTATGAGAAATTTTTGAAGTATGTAATCATAATGAAATTACAAGAGAAGGCAAAAATCGTATAGAAATTTTGTATGGAAATCTTCAATCTCCAATCGATTTTCTCCATCGGAGTTGAGGTTACCGGGAGGTTTTCCCCAGTTTTCCTCCAATGCAGATCAGGGTGGACATGGGTTGGTTTTGTGCGGTTTTGAAGTGAAACTGAATTTTTTGCCAGTTCGGTTCGGTGTGAATTTGAAGCTTGAATTAAGCAAGATAAAACCAAACCATTTGGTTGCGGTTTAATTCGGTTTCAAAAGGTTGCAAACTAGGATGTTGTAGCAACTAGAGGCAGACCCACATGATCCTGTCTCGCCATCAATGACACAAACTGTATAGATTTCATTTCCTTTGTGTCTTCTGAATATGCCACCAATTTGTTGTTTGGACTAACCTCAAGAAGGATTAAGAAAATGAATTTGAAATGTTGGGATCGTCATAATATAAACCACTGCATTGTAATGTTGGTGTACTGCTCATCCAAGATTTACATGCTCCGGAGGAGCATCAGGTCCGGAGGAGCATCAGGTCCGGTGGGCATGCTATCATACACACACAGTGGATGTTCGACGTCACACTTGCTGCTTTTGGTTTTGGGTATTAAGAGTGTCTCCAAAATGATAATTGATAGCTTATGTGGTAATTTGATATTTTCTACAATATTTTGCTCCATCTGATATGTTAAATAATAATGTCATTTAATAGTTTTTTTATATTTTTGTGGAATCCAATAATTAAGGCAACCAATCAAATATTTCAAAAACATAACAACATTTATTATATGTTATATTAATCTATTAAAATATCATTTAATGAATTTGACATATGCTGTCAAATTTGATAGCAAAATGTCTTGCCTTCAAATGACTCAGGACCACGTAAGAAATTGAATGTTCGGTTGGAGAAAATTTGCTGCTATTTTTTATTATTGTATGCCTAAGTGGCAATTTTGACATCTCATTTAAAGATGCTCTATGCGGAACGTACTCTATACCTTTGAGAGTCCTTTGATAGTAATAGTAGGGGCCTTTTCGTTTAGGTGCAGATATATCATCCTCCTTGATCAGCTAGTCCACACTGATATTAAATTAAATATTTTCTTAATTTTGTCGGTGTGATTCGGTTTCGGCTTGATTTCAGATGTTCAAAGGCAAAACCAAAACGTTTCTTCATACTACAGTTCGGATTCAAATCAAAATCGTTTTAAAATCGTAGAAATCAAATCATTTGGTGCGATTTGATTTGATCCGTGTTTTGATTTCGAATTTCCGATTCCAAGTGCTCATTCCTAAATGCAGTGGCATATGGAATACTCACGTACAAATAAAATCCCACATAATCTTTGGAGGATGGTAAGATTGTTTAAAGCCTTCGGATCCTTTGGTATGTATACCATCTTCAAGTCCAGTGTAATCCACCAAAATCCTTAACTTAATGAAATTCCACAAAATTTTTAAGTTTTTTAGTACACATAAATTTAAATGAATTTTAAAAAGACTACCCCAAAATTTTAAACTTTTTTAGAATACATTTGTTGTATAGGACTATCTTGAACTGGACTAACTTTAGGGACTAAGTTGGACTGTCTTAAAATAGACTAAACTGAATTAACTTAGTGAAGTATTTGGTACAGTGTCGGACTAAAAAACAGGATAATAAAAAATAAACTCATATATGTTACAAAATATTTAAATTATTTGCTTCAACTTCAATTTCAACCACCATTAAAATTTTCAATCCAAAATTTCAACATCCAATTCCCTAATCCAACACCAAAATGCTAAATTTCAAAATACCTAGTTCAAAAATCATCAAAAACCAATCATCCCCCTCTAGTGGAAGAACATATACCCCTATTTGAATATATATATATATATATATATATATATATTTTATATATATTTATAAACCCTCTTTAAATGTTTGATGTATATAATTAATGCCATGCGGATGGATGGTAAGGAAGAATTAATGATTTTACATATACCCCAATTCTTCACGTACAAATGATTGAGTAACCAATTCTTCACAATCCTCATAGCACAAAATGCCCTCTACACTGGAAGATGCAATTGGTAACATGAGTGCTAATGTCAACAGCAAGTAAACTAATGGGTAAACAGTTTCTTATTTTGTCTCAACCATTTTTTGTGCAAGACCTGCAATCCCATTCAATCCTGAAAACTCAATGCTAGAGCGCATGTCCATAATGTGCATCTTAAGCTGATTTTCAAGTATTGTCAAGTGCCAAAAAGCCCCTTAAAAAAACAGTATCATCAAGTCAAGTGCGAAAAAGTCATTCAGGTATACTGAGCAAGCCGAATCAACTTTTGTTTGTCAAAAGCAGAGAATGAATATCGCTTGGATTCATACATGTCACACAAAGAAGCAACTCAATATTCATCTCATCAAACATATTTAGCTCTTGGAGTTGCATATCAATAACATTACAAAACATCTCAACATGATAATGATGCATATATGGGATCAGGATCCTCTCCTAATCTAAGGATGAGGATCCTCATGACCAAGAGATATGGGCCGTTAGATGAAAATCCAACGGTTATAATTATTATAACTTTAAAGGGACCCTCCTATTTATAACCGTTGAATTTTTATCCAACGATCCATATCCCTTGATCATGAGAATCCTCATTCTTAAATTATGAGAGGATCCTGGTCCGAATATATGTCCCCGCCGAAGTTATTTTATCCCTACATAAAGACTTCATTGTTCATTATTGATGGAATGATAACAACCACCACAATTACATCACACAATACACAAAGACTTCATTGTTTATTTAAAGTATCTGTTGGCTTTTAAAATTTGTCCCGTTGTGAGATTTTTCTTCCGTTAAATCAGACTTTCGTTTGGTGTGTGGAAATGTTAAAAGTTTGTCTCTTTGTGTGATTTAAGTATATGTGATAGGGGTGTGTTTGTGATGCTTTTAGCTGAGATTAATTTAATATCATATGTAATGTCGAATTGAATGTTGTGTATAATTGACGCATCCCAATCAAGAATGTCGTTCAGTACAGTTTGATTCGAAATCTTAATAAATATTATGAGTTGGGGTGTGTCAATAATTAAACTAGTGTATAATATCTCACAGTAAAAGAAAATGTAAATCATTACATTTGATGTTATCTTTTACATTGTGCAATTAGAATGATAAGCCAAAGGCATTTGCATTTTATCGGAGAGAGAAGGTGAGGAATAGGGAGAAATTTAATTTTAATTTCAACTTTTTTTTTTTTTTTTTTTTGGTGGGACTCCAACATTGCAATTACTCTTGAAGTGCCTAGCTAGGTGTCTAGCGAGTCTTCTCAACCTCACTTTAGAGCAACTCCACCCCTATCCACTTTGTGCCAGCACCCAGCCCATTTATCCATTTAATTGAACAGTAACAGACTCAATGAACAGTAATAGGCCAAAGCATCTCCACCCCAAAAAAAAATGTGCTGGCACCTAGTCTAAAAATGCGCTGGCACAAACGATCTCCACCCCTACAAAATGCGCTGGCACCCAGTCCATTTAAAATATTAAATAATTTTTTTATAAAATAATAAAAAAAAAATAGTTTTAATTTCGAATAGGATTTTTAACCAATCTCGTCACGCCACGTGTCATTATCCGAACGTACTATTTTTTGAATAGATTTCCGCTAAGATTTTCAACCAATCCCGACAACCCACGTGTCACTTCCTGTTTACAATAATTTAGGCAATATTTCGATAAGATTTTTAACCAATCTCGTCATGCCACGTGTCATTATCCGAACGTACTATTTTTTGAATAGATTTCCGCTAAGATTTTCAACCAATTACATAGTGCCACGTGGCATTGTCCAGAACCTCATCTTCTTCTTTTTTGTCCATATAAACCCTACATCCCTACATCCATCCTCACACTAAACTCAATCCTTTTTTTTAGCTCAGAATTCTTCTTTATCGTTTTCAAATCTTGAGTTCTTACAATGTCTTCTTCAAGGAGAGCGTATAAACAGTTGCAAGAGCAGCAGAAAAGGTTGTTGGCACAACAGGAAGAATTGGTCAATCTTGACCAAGATGGAGGTGGAGATGAGGTCTTCGCAATGGAGGAGGATGAGGATGATCACCATAGAAGGCGGAGGGCCTCACATTCCCGCCGTATCATGCAAGCTATGGGTCAGATAGCCAAACCCGGACGTGCGGCAAACATCGATAGAAGAAGGGAAAGACGAGGTAAAGATCTCTTGGAAGATTATTTTATTCCCAACAGCGTTTACCCTGATCATGTTTTTAGACGTCGTTTTAGAATGCAACGAAGTTTGTTCGCTAAAATCATGAGTGATGTTTGCAACCATGATCCATATTTTGTGCAAAAAGAGGATGCTTTTCATGTGCTAGGTCTTCTTCCTGAGCAAAAAATTACGGCTGCCTTGCGAATGCTTGCATATGGAGCATCTGCAGATCAAGTGGATGAGATCGCAAGGATGGGAAAAACAACAGTTATGGAGTCCCTGATGCAGTTTTGCTCTGCAATTGAAGCCCTCTACACCAATGAGTACCTTCGGCAACCCACGCCAAGGGACATGCGAAGGGATCGTTCTAATGATGTAGAAATGATGTAATGATGTAAGTAGGGATCGTTCTAACCGGGGATTAACTAGGGGTGCTAATCTATTTTGAATTGACTTGAAAACACAAAAACTAAATGTAAATACTCTTAACAAGACTACTATGACTCAGAATGGCTTTGAAAAACTCAAACTGCCTAAAACAATCAAACTGACTCAAATAGAAACTAGAACTTGATTTAGACGAATTTGAAACTGTTTATGACTCCAAAAAGCTTAAAGATACAAAAATAAAACAAACACGAATGATTAAGACTCAACGAATTATGGGGGAAATGTGTTTGGACGATATTAAATTAAATGGACAGAATATAATTAAAGGCAAAATGTAAATATGAATGTGATGAAAATATGGATGATGGAATAGCCAAGGGGTTCTTCTCCACACATGTTACACTTGCATACAATATTGATTCTCAGTTGGTCTTTCGATAAGTTGTGAAACTCAACACCCCGAGTTAATTAGGTCCGCTTAAATTAACCGTCAAGTTCTCCTTAAGTCAATGAATTGGATGGTTAGCGCAACGCAATTCACCACATTTTCCAAAAGTCCTTTACGTGAAAATCACAATAAAGATACAATCAAAGATCATTAAGCATTATGAAAACTATAAGTATTGACGAGGCATTCGTTACTATGGAATACGCATGAAACTTATGCCAAGAATTCGTTTAACACGATTGTTTATAAGCAACCTCCACTACTTGTGAATATAAGTTCATAACGATTAGGTGAAATTCACTTATATTCTAGCGTCATATTTATGCATGAAAATTAAGCGCGCATTCTTAATAAACATTCGTAAATAAGTTATCAATCAAACGGTTAAACAAATTGAATCCACAACTTATGAAATTCCAACGAAAGTTAATCAATTCATATTGCAAATATAAACATAGTTTCGAATCACCCCCTAGCTAAAGGGGGTTTAGTTCCTCATAACTTTGAAATCAAAGAAACCCCTAAACATTCCAACAACTCAAACTTGAATTGTATGAACGTTTAGGCACTCTTCTCTTCCATTCTCATACGTACAAAACAAAGAGAATTCAATTTAAACTTTGAAATCAAAGAAACACCTAAACATTCCAACAACTCAAACTTGAATTGTATGAACGTTTAGGCACTCTTTTCTTCCTCGTTGTTGTAGCACAAGGTCTAAGGTGAGCTTTGGGGATTATGTGAAGTGTTTTGGAGGGATGGGAAGTGGTTGGATAGTGGCTGAAATGGAGGAGAAAAACTGCACAGAAATGGAGGGGGATTTGCGGCACAAGGGTTGTGTTTGTGTTGTGTCCAGTCTAGTGAATGGATGAATGCAAGGGTATTTATAGGAGTAGTGGAGGGAACATATGGCTATTTGTTTAAGCATGCATGTGCTGGAATGTGGTGGAAAATAGCTAGGAAAGCTGGAAAGCACAAGGATCCCACGGCAATGACAGTTTTTGATGTTGGATTTGCATGTGTGTGCTGGAAATGGTGTGTGTATGCATGTGTTTGGGAAGCTTTCTTGCTCATTTTCTGGATGCAATGATGAAGAGTTTAATAATTAATGCATGTAGGTGGCTGAAATGATGAAGAATGAGTGGTGGAAATGAAAGGGAAAGCTAGAAAGACATGTGAAGATGCTGGAATTGTGAGTAGGCCACGACAATGTGTTTTCAGGATGGTTCTTTGTGGTTGTGATGCATGTGATTGCATGTGTTGATTGCTAAGGTGTGTGATGATGAGTGTAAGTGGAATAAAGAATGAATGAAGGCATGTGAATTAGGTGGAATGCTGGAATGATGAAGATGCAAATGGGAATGCTGAAATGCAAAGGTGGTCACGGTTTTGAGTGTGTTTTGTGTTGGAAATGCATGTGAATGCATGTGAATGTTGTTTGTGTGAAGTGTGTGTGGGTTAAAGAGTGAATGGTGGTGTAATGATGAAGTGTGATGGCTGAAAATGTCAAGGGAAATGCATGTGATTGCTCGGCAAAGAATTTCAGGATGCATATGAATGCATGTGAGTGCATGTGTGTGTAAATGGGTGAAAATGTGGGTTAAAATGATGCATGGCTAGGAAATGTGAGTGAATGATGTGCATGTGTGTGAATGCATGTGGAATAAAGAAGAGTATGGAAGTGAATAAATCATAATATGGCTAGTTTAAAGGGCTAGGGTTTAAGTACATAGAATGGGCCTAAAATAGGTTGGTTTGCATGGCATAGAATGTTTGATTTGGGCTAGAGGTTTTCCATGGCTCAAAGGATTTGTTTGATTGGGCTAGGCCCTTTGTTTTATGTCCCCAAAGAGCATACAAGGCTTCAATTTCGTCCATCCTCTTTGCTCCATGATTAAGCTATCCAATCCATGCCCAAAAGTGCCCCAAATAGCCTCAAAATGCACTTTCTTGCTCCCTAAGCCTTTAGAACCTGAAAACACACAAAAGAAGCATAAAGGACTAAAATAACTAGAGAAACATAACGTAAATGCACGAGAACAAGCCATTTAAGTCGCATGAATATGCTCCTATCAAACTCCCCCACACTTATCTTTTGCTAATCCTCGAGCAAAACAGAATAAAAACAAATAAACAAAACGACACTAAACACGTAAAACACAACCTAAACCTTCCAACAACCGTCTTAGGGATTTCCAATGCACATGACATGTTAAAAATCATCATTCTCACAGATTTTAGTCATCTTCACACTCAAGTACATTCTTAATCATAGTCACCATATACTAGTTCACAATTAAGCATTTAAAACCATGTTTTGAATGTAGTAACATGCCTTAGAGAATTTGCTCAATTCCTTACAAGATATGCACTCGAATTTCACTCAGAATTTCTAACTACACACCCTAATCTAGTCATATGTGAGAAGATTGATGTAACATGAAAACGAACACTCACATATATGTATCACAAAGAACGCAATTTCTGGAGTTAATGAGCATGTTTAGATATGATCTCATGAATGGAATGCTACTACTTAGACGCGAGAACCAGTGACACCATATGCTCATACCAAGTTCAAACTCCACAAATTGAAATACACAACACTCAAGATAGAAGTCAAGGGTTGTAACGGGGCTTGGGGTATGTGGATAACAAAGAAGGGATATGAAAAACAAAGGTTCTTAAAGAAATAGTGAGCAAAACATTTGAATCAACTTAGAATTCACTTTTGAATGAAAACTCAACTTTTGAACAAAAAAGGGAGAATTTAGACAATTTATGCCCAGAATTGGTGTTTTGGAACCTTTCTTCAATCACTTATTCTTTCATTTTTTTTTTTTTTAAGCTCTTTTTTCTTTCTTTCTTTCTTTTCTCTTTTTTTTTTCTTTTGAATCTCAAAACATAAACACTTAAACATTCTCTCCCCCACACTTATTTTCTTTCATAATGTAACTCAAAAGGAATTCAATTAAGTCATGCTCATTATCTTTTAAGAACAAGGGTGGGGATTGTCCTAAACTAGGCTAGGTGAGAAAAATGTGGGTAAACAAAGAATAAAGGCTAAACAAGGCTCAACGTGGTTAAAACTTACAACATATACGAAGTATGGGAAGTAAGGCTATTTGGCTATGGTGGTGGTCACTACACAACTTCTTCTTGAATATGTGTTATGCAAATCAATAACATGCTTTGAATGAAATGGGCATGAGTTCTAGCATTTGGAACTATATGATGAAACGCCTTCTAAGTAGTAACCAAGCAAAGAATAATGAGATCATGCAACGACTTTAGAAAACAAGAAATCACAGATTATACTCTCCAAAGAACGTTATAGGCTCAAGTCTCTCAGGGTTGTAGCGTTTGTTTGAGTTCCTTCCTTCAAGCATGTTACAAAAACGAATTTTTTTTCTTTTATGATTGCATGTGAAGTCATACATTATAACCATAACCAAGCATATACCAAGAGTAAATCAAACTTTTCTCTATGTTAATAACTCTTTCTAACCGTCATGCAATTATAAACCAAATCCTTATCATTGTGTTGGAAGGTACCCTAAGACACAAACACACAAAAACGACTCAAAACACTCTTTTTAGGCTTTTCAAAACATTTTCTTCAAAATTTTATGTCATTTTCGGAGTTATAAAACAAAACACACTAAAACACTCTAAAACAATTTAAAAACACCTTAAACAGCAAGGAACAACATTTGAAGTTATGGGTGATAAAATCCCACGAATTTGCATTAACAACATTAGTTACCCCCCCACACTTAAATCAAACATTGTCCTCAATGTTTTAAGCATAGATTCACACAAAACATAAGTAAACACACAAAAAACACTTAAACATACTAAACATGGCAAAATGTAATTAACAAAGAGAAGAGTTTAGGGACGCAAATCTGGTTATGGAGTGTAAATTCCCTCTTCTCCTTGGTAATTGCATTGAGGCTTTGATCATAGTGACTCCACAGGCTTACTCTTGACCAAGATGGAGGTGGAGATGAGGTCTTCGCAATGGAGGAGGATGAGGATGATCACCATAGAAGGCGGAGGGCCTCACATTCCCGCCGTATCATGCAAGCTATGGGTCAGATAGCCAAACCCGGACGTGCGGCAAACATCGATAGAAGAAGGGAAAGACGAGGTAAAGATCTCTTGGAAGATTATTTTATTCCCAACAGCGTTTACCCTGATCATGTTTTTAGACGTCGTTTTAGAATGCAACGAAGTTTGTTCGCTAAAATCATGAGTGATGTTTGCAACCATGATCCATATTTTGTGCAAAAAGAGGATGCTTTTCATGTGCTAGGTCTTCTTCCTGAGCAAAAAATTACGGCTGCCTTGCGAATGCTTGCATATGGAGCATCTGCAGATCAAGTGGATGAGATCGCAAGGATGGGAAAAACAACAGTTCTGGAGTCCCTGATGCGGTTTTGCTCTGCAATTGAAGCCCTCTACACCAATGAGTACCTTCGGCAACCCACGCCAAGGGACATGCGAAGGCTTCTGAGGAAGGGTGAGATGCGAGGCTTCCCTGGCATGATTGGAAGCATCGACTGCATGCACTGGACATGGAAAAACTGTCCAAGTGCGTGGCAATGAGCTTATGGCGACAGAAAAGGAGCCAAAAGCATCATTTTGGAAGCGGTGGCTTCTTTTGATACATGGATTTGGCATGCTTTTTTTGGTGTTCCAGGAGCTCAGAATGACCTAAATGTCCTTGCCCAATCTCCAGTGTTTGACGAACTGCTACAAGGGCGTGGGCCGAGATGCACATATTGGGTTAATGGTACTAAATACGAGGGACCATACTACCTTGCAGATGGTATTTACCCAAGGTGGTCAACATTTGTCAAAACAGTGCCACACCCGCAGAGTGAAAAAGATAAACACTTCGCAAAGTGTCAAGAAGGGTGTAGGAAGGATGTCGAGCGTTGTTTTGGCATCCTGCAAGCTCGTTGGGCCATTGTCAGGAGTGCAGCTAGAATGTTTGATGTCGAGGCTCTTCGATCCATTATGATGACGTGTATTATTCTTCACAACATGATTGTTGAACACGAGTATGATTATGATGCCGTCGATGAATACGAGCCGGATCCGATGAACAACTCAAGAACACAAATCTACTATGCTCATGACCGGACCGAAGATCCCGTGCAACACGAGCCGTTGGAACGGGATGGACGTTACAATGAATTGATCGTTCAACGATACACTTCATTGCAAGAGCCATACTGGCACATAGCCCGCCAGAATGACTTGATTGACCATCAGTGGAGATTGCACGAAGGCGAAGATAATTAAAATAAGGCTCGTGGTTGAAGAATAAAGTGTATTGTTTTTTAAGTGATCTTATTTTGTGTGTTTGCTTTTTTTTTTTAAGTTTAAATGGTGAGGTTATGTAATTTTATTTGGTGTTTTAAGTTTAAATGGTGAGGTTATGTAATTTTAAGTTTAAATGGTGTTTTAAAGTTCTAAAAATAAATAAGAAATTAAATAAAGTTCTAAAAATAAATAAGAAATTACATAAGAAATTAAATAAAGTTCTAAAAATAAATAAGAAATTACATAAGAAATTAAATAAAGTTCTAAAAATAAATAAGAAATTACATAAGAAATTAAGTAAAGTAGTACAAATAAATGCGAAATTATACAAAGTCTGTGGAGTTAGGATATGTGGTGCTAGGATCTTGGTTGCTAGGATTTCTGTAGCTGGAACCCCCTTGACTTGTTTCGGCATCTCTTGCACGCCTCCTTCGCACGACATCTCTTTTTTCTGATGTCCAAAAATATTTTGAATTCGGAGACAGTCCTACTAGAGACTTGTTCATAGTGTCACGATCTGTTTGAGCCATCCTTTCTTCTCTAAGCATCTCATTTTCTCGATGAAGTGCTTCTCTAATCATCTCGTTCTCTCGATTAACTATTTCTCTTTGTCTCTCAGACGCAGCATCACGAGCCTCAGTAGCTGCAATAATTGCTGCCACAGCAGCAGCTTTTTCCTCATCTCTAGCCTTTTCCCATGCCATGTTCATTTCACCTTGACGAGTAAGTTCCTCCATATATTTAGTGTAGTCATTTTTGGAAGAACTACCTTTTTTCTTTGATGCCTTTTTACCTTGAGGCCTGAGGGACTGACGAGTCGGTTGGGTCTCTGGCACTTGTTCAGGTATCCCTTCCGTGTCTTCAAATGTGTTGGCTTCTTGTTCGGCTGTGTCTGCTTCTGGCGAACTGTGTAGACCCATACCGTGCATGACAACTTCTGGACCGGTTGCCACAATTTGGTATTTAGGGCAATCTTTGACAATTTGCCAACATTCCCATTTGTTGAATGATTTGTTATGGTTCTTTGCATTGTAGAATGCTTGTGCTTGTAGTGTCTATAAAAATTACATAAAAATTACATAAGAATTGTGGAATGCATAAAAATTATATAAAAATTACATAAGTATTTGGAATGCATATTACATAAAAATTACATAAGAAATTAAATAAGAATTGTGGAATGCATAAAAATTATATAAAAAGTACATAAAAATTACATAAGTATTTGGAATGCATATTACATAAAAATTACATAAGAAATTAAATAAATTAAAATAATCAAATCGGGTGGAATGCATATAAATAAATAAAAATATTGTTACCTCATCCGCTAAACTTGTCCCACTACGCAAATTACCAGAAGCATGAGAGAGGGCGTTTTTCCAACAAGTAAAGGATGCGTTGAGTTTTTTCCAACGACCTTGAAGACCTTGACTAGATCTGGCATCTTTTCCATGTACATCTTTTCCATGTACATCGTTGAACGATTTCGTAATTTTACTCCACATTTCTCGCTTATCCATCTCATTACCCGTAATCGTGTCATGAGTAGTGCGAACCCAACATTCACACAACGTAACATCTTCACTGAGCTTCCACGAAGTCATTTTTTTCTCTCAAAGTGTACAAAATATTCAAATGTAGAAAGTGTAGAAAGTGTAGAAAATATTGAAATGTGGTGTAAGGTGGAAGATGAGGGTTAGGTATTTATAGAAAAAAAAAATTAATTTTTTAAAATTTTTCTGTATTTTTTAAAAAAATTTTGACATTTTTTAATTAATTTTTAATAAATTTTAATGTTGTAATTAATCTGGACCGTTGGATTTGAAAAATAATCAAATCCAACAGCCAACACGCTGCCACATGGCCAACGGTCAAATTTCTGACCGTTGGGCCTTTTTTTTTTTTTTTTTTTTTAATTTTTGGTGAAATAAACGTGGACCGTTGATCTGTGATCGGACGGTCCAATTTAAAATTTAAATTTAAATTTTTTTTACCGTTGGAAATCCAACGGCCTACAAAAACTAGCCGTTGGAAATCCAACGGCTCTAAGGTGGCCACGTAGCACATTCCCGGACGACTGCAAGTTGGCCTGCACGCGGGCCCCGCCGCCTGCAACGCCTGTCGGCTACTCGCCCCGCAACCCGCGTGTGTTGCACGCGCCAAGAAACAGACCGGGGAATGTGTCTGTCCATTTTGGGCTGGGCTGTTGACTGGCACGGGCTGGGTGCCAGTCAATTGCACGGGTTGGAGCAGAAAAATGTGGTGCCAGTCCATTTTCTTCACTTGGTGCCAGTCCATTGGGCATGGACTGGAGTTGCTCTTATGAGTGAGTTAAGTGAGCAAATCCCATGCGAGAATGTGTGCGTTGAATGTTTTGAGATATGCAAAAAGTAAAATCATAGCAGTTGTATTGTTAATTTGATGTCTTGGGTTTACTTATGCAGTTTTAATTTGGTTAGAAAATTTTTATTTTAAAGGATAGAAATTAGTAAAGATGTGTTAAAAGTAAAAATTAAAAAAAAAAAATTGTTGATATCACCACTATTTTAAAAATATTCATTCAATTTGCATGACTAAACGACCTCAAAATGAATAAATTTTACCTTACCTTTGGAGCTTGTTTCCTTACTTTACTTTTGTAAAAGAAAGCACTTTTACTTTAGTGTGTTTTTAGTAAACTATAGTTTAATTTGTTTTATCTTTAATGAGATTAGTTAAACAAAAAAATAAATTTTTGTAGAGATATTTTTATACAATGATAAAAAAAATGCGCAATTCTAATTAGAACGTTTCTACCGTGAAATGATGTAAATTGTAATGCCACGAAAGAGTGAGGATGGCTCGAGCCATTGTATTGTCGTTTGAAAATTTGGGGTTTGTAAGCAATGCATCTTTTTTTCTTCCACTTTGTCTTTTTCTTGTTGAAGAGAATACAAAATGACAAAACTGAACTCGTTGGGTTTAAGTGAATTTTGACATGGACGTTTGAGAACTAAGCAATTCACTAAAACGACGTCGTTATAGGAGAAAAAGGTAAGGTTTGAGCTTTTCGGATTCTTCTTTGCGATGGTGGCTCTGCAAGTCAGCCAGATACCGGTTTCAAGAAGATTCAGATGCCACAGCTCGAATCCACCGTCAAGACAATCTCCGACACGCCGTCTCCATACGGTAGCCTCCGATCTCAGAAGTGGGCTGTCGTTTCCGTGGTTGTCGGAGGGTCACCAAGGACTTGAAGCCCACAAGGCAACAGGCCAGACTAATTTGTACTATTCAATTATGAGAAATTTTTGTACGTAATCATAATGAAATTACAAGAGACGGCAAAAATCATATACAAATTTTGTAGTACGAAATCATATGGAGAAAAACAAAAACAAGAATTCACAATCTTCAATCTCCAATACATTTTCTCCATCCGGGAGGTTTTCCCCCATTATCGCAGCAGAAATCAACAAAAGATGTATAAGGACATTTTATCAGCTACTGGTTGGACCACCTTTATTACCTGCCCTAAACAGAGAAACAATTCGATATAAGAATCTCATTCCACAAAACTTCTTCAGTCCGGGCCTAAACAACTGCAAGCAAAAAAATCCCGAAGATACATACTTTCATCCAAATCATCCACCGCCATTAACAAAACCACACCCTATATCTTCCTTCAACTAAGATTAAAACAAAAACTAAAACCCTAATCATTCCGAAACATACTTTTGGAATCGGAATATAAAGGAAACATGAAATTATATGATCACACAGAAATGGGCCGGGGATTGGACTTGTGCTCAGAATCGACCTCTTCCTCTTCAGATTGATCGCCGAACCTGGTGCCGCTTCTCCTCCCCCATCGCTGCTGCTGTGTGTTACGGGCCGGACGCCTCTTAAGAAAAGGACTAAATTCAGAGGTAAACCCACAAATTCCTGATCACAAAATTCCTAATTAATCAAGTTACCAAGGTCCTAAATTCCCAATTACAAAAAATCACACTGATCAAATAATTAGTTTCAGCAACCCACACATATTTTTTTTAAAATTTACAAACTTCTACGAAAAAAGGGACGGTGATTTCTCCACCTTTAATCATGTGAGATCTTAAGCATATTTACTCCGGACATAAAAAATAAATAAAATAAAAAATAAAAAAAGTAAAAGTAAAAACAAAAGCATAAAGTAAACATACCCAACAGCAAACCGAAGATTTAGCCCTAGAAAGCTTTGCTGAACCCCTACCAACAAAATTTGTGAGAGCAAAGCAGCTATCTAATACATGAAACTATGATTAGCAGATGAATTAAAATTAATGATAATCCAAATCATTCAAAACCATTTCCATCCCAAATGCAATCGATTAACAGACACATCTACTTGGAATTTTAAAGTTGGTATTTATAAACCAAGGGCAAAGAACAAATAATAAATTACTTCACTCTTAACATGCGTAGCTTTATATAACACAAACTACTAACATTAAATAGTTAATTTGTTTAGATCATAGAAAATATCACCATAGTTAAAATTAGGGTTTGAGAATTACTGCACCTATTGCTATTGGACTTTGATCAAAAAGGTCAAGGTCAATACAATGCAAATGAAAACCGACTAAAAGCCTCACTACAGATGCAGGAGCATCGTTTTGTTGCCACATGACCCAGGGCAGCCCTGTATTTGAAACAACAATTAATATAGGTTTGGGCAACAGCCCCGTATGCTTGATCAATGGTTCCATACTCGTTTTCAATCTGGTATAATTGAAACAAACAATTAACCCATAGAAAGGTTCTGTTAAGTGCTTCTGGAAAAAGGATTTGTTGGATTGCTTTTCAGCTTGCTTGCTTTGTGGTGATATAGTGCGTGCTTGGGATTTCATGCTTGGTCCAAGAGAATGGAGAAGACTGTAGATAAACAACAGTTGAAAATTAGTAGGTTCACTACCTCAATTTTAATGAAAAATCTTTGTTACAATTGATCACACCAAGACAAAAATAAAGGAAGACTTCTAATCCCAAAAATTAGCAAAAATTCTACCATCCTAAATTCCTAATCCCACTTGACTTCGCTGCCCCACACCCTTGTCCCCTGTCTCCCATTGACTAAAAACACTCCCAAATCACACCAGCTAGCCAAACAAAGCCACTGGCCACATCAAAGATTAGGCACGATTCAGATAACCAAATTCAAATAACAGAGTTCAGATAATGAAATGCAAAGAACACGATACATAAAGTAAAATTCAAGAACATGATTAAGAGAATTTGAACTATATTGTGTTGAAATCTTACCGAAGAGCGATGGTTCTAGGGTGGCAGTGGTCAGGCTAACATGGATTTAATATGAAAAGACTTTCCTTCTCAGTCAAGTGTACCTATTCAGGTAGAGTGAACAAAGATTTTTATTAGGGGTGGGCATAAAAACCGCCAAACCGCAAAACCGCATCGAACCGTAAGAAAAAAAACCGAAAAAAACCGTGTTGACCGGAAAAGTCAACTTTGAGTGAAAAACCGAACCGAACCGTTCAAACCGGTTCCGGTTCCGGTTTCGAATGACCAAGAACCGGCCGAACCGAACCGAACCGTTTTATTAATAATAAATAAATAAATTATATATACACACACATGTCATGGTATAATAGGTTGAAAAATAGGTTGAAAAATTGTATACAGGAGCTGCTGCTTCTTGTTTGCTCTCTGAAGTCTGAAAACTTGCAATTTGTTTCATCATTTTTTTGTTTGTTGACTGATTGACCAGTGCATATGTATTTTAGTTGTCTCTTTTTGTTGACTTGGTGCCACTACCAAAGACATTTGCATTAAAAAAAATGTGTTGTATGCAACTTTATGTAATCAGTTTTAGAAGATGTATTTGAATGCATAATGATTTGGTGTTCAAATAATTTATTATTAGGAACCGTAAACCGGCAAGAACCGAATCGGAACCGGTGTAGACCGAACCGTAATGTTCTAGTCATAAATTTAAGTGGAACCGCACCGAATCGAACCGTTAATATATTTCGGTTCCGGTTCCAATTTAGGGGTGGAACCGCACCAAACCGCACCGTGCCCACCCCTAATTTTTATTATACAAAACAGAAAAATTTAGCAATTTGTAAATTTGTTACAGCTGTAAGGGTTCGCAGCTGGCGAGACTGAGAATGGCGAGAGAGAGAATCGGCGGGGGATTTGAGGGAAATTACAGAGTGAGAAAAGGGAGGGATGGGGGATTTGATGGATGGTTACAGAGAGAGAGTCGGGAGAGAAAAAGAGGGAATGAAAAGGGGATGACAACATTCCCTCCCATACCTCCCTCTGCCATTCTCTCCTCACCGACCCTGTGCGCTAAGCCATTAACCCCAAAAAATGCACACAGCCATGCTTTCTCCTCTCTCTCTCTAAAATTGGAGAAAATCCAGCTAAATCTCTCTCACTCAGTCGAAACCCGTAGCTCTCATCTCTCTCTAATCTGTCAGTCCCTCTGTTCCCCTCATCTCCTCCCCCAACAACCTTCTGACCGATGCATCAGCCACAGGCACACCCACACGCACCTCCCTGTCGAAAATCCTCTCCCCTAGATCCCGGCGAACCTCTCCATCCAACCCGTCAACCTTTTTGTCCCCCATCCCTCTCCCTCCCCGAGTCAAAAGCCCAGATCCAACCGAAAGACTGCAAACCCGTTCTTAAGCCCAGTGGCAATCTTGTAAATAAAGTGAAATTTGGGCTAAAATCAGCCCGGTGGCAAGCTCGTAGATAAAGTGAAATGTATCCAAAATTGCACAGTGCCACTTCTCCCCTACTTTAGACTAAAGTAAAGTGCTCATTCCTAAATGCAGTGTTTAGAGCCTTTGGTATGCATACTTATTAATTATTATCTTCAAATCCACTGTAATCCACCAAAATTCTTAACTTAATGAAATTCCACAAAATTTTTAAGTTTTTTAATACACATAAATTTGCATGGACTTTAAAAATGTCAATTAAAATCTTAAGTGACTACACATAAATTTAAATGAATTTTAAAAAGACTATCCAAAATTTTGAATTCTCATAGGGGGTGTTTGTTTCCCCTCACTAAAGTTCACTAGACTGAACTAGACTAAAGATTACTCCAGTCCTATGCTTGTTTCCTGGCTGGACTAGTTTTAATGGTGTTAGCCAGGACTCGCTTTCACTAACAACCTCACTAGCCGTTCTTAGTGTGTCCCCTCGAAAGCCATCGGACTAGTTAAGAACTTCTTCGTCCTACTCGAATCACCTCCCCGACATCGATTTCGATGGCACAAGCTTCAGGCGCGACTTCATCTCTGATAAGGAACTCGTCGACTTCTTCGTCTCCGACGATGACCTCGTCAACTGGGTCATCTCCACCATCTTCTTCTCCTTCGCTGCTTCGCTATTGCCATGGTTGTGGCTTTGAAGCTACTGATTTTGGCTTTGCCTTCGGCTTGCCTCCTCATCGACTGGGTCATCTCCACCATGATTGCTTCGCAATCTTAGTAAATTGATTTTTGTTCTAGGTTTTTGGGTTTTTTTTCTTTCTGGTTTTTGGGTTTTTTTTTTCTGGGATTTGCAGGTTTAATTGGTTATTGGAAAAGAGTTTTACATTCCTTTCTTGCTTGGTGTTGCTTTAATAAAGCATCATAGGTTCTCTAAGCTTGGTTGAGGGCATTATTCCGTTCTCCAACATGACCCTGCAACCCTTCCTTCTTCCAATTCAAAAACCCTTTACTAACAAAGTAGTCACCGTCCGTCTGCTCTCCCATATTTGGTTTAAAGAGATAGCGACATAAACAATATGCAACATCTTTTGTTATATTATATTCCAACCAAGTCGGAAACTCATAAAACCTAGTAGAAACAAACCTTCTCGGTCCCCCACTAATATTCTTGTGGGGGAAGTCCTGGTCTTGAGTCTTTTGTACAAGAATATAATTACAGGGCATGTGTATGAGTGAGAAAGGGCTTTGAAAATGACTCGAAATTGGTGCTTCAGAGATCACTGGGCATGTGTATGAGTGAGAAAGGGCGGCATTTTAGAGTGAGAAAAAAGGAGTGAGTTGAAAGAGTATTGAGGTTCAAACATCTGAGAGGGAGAAAGGGAGGGTGATGCGTGAATTATACGCACACAAATTAAACCCTCTTTTTGTCAATTGTAGTAAGTATGTAAGTAGGGATCGTTCTTAACCGGGGATTAGGAGGGATTGCAAATCACTTGGAAACTGACTCAAAAACGTAAAATAAAGTTTAAAACACTAAACTAAACTCAAAGAATGCGAAAGTAAACGCTTAAAACACTAAAACAAACCAAAAGACTCAAACATCACCCAAAACACTCAAAACTGCCTTAAAATCACTTTCTGGGCAGTTTTGAGCACTTTGGTGAATTTGGACGAATTTGTGTAACAAATTGAATCAAAACTCTTATAAACACAAACTAAGACACTTTCTAACTAATTTAGACAATAAAGTAAAGGGGGATTGAGTTTTGGACGAAATTAACTAAATGCACATATTTTAATTTAAAACATAATGTAAATATGAATGCGATGAAAATGAATGGATGAATGCTAGCTAGAAGGTTCTTCTCCACACATGTTACACTTGCATAATAAAATGATTTCCAATTGCATTTCAATAAACCATGAATTCTCAACACCCCAAGTTAACCGTGATGCACTAATTAACCTTCAAATCTTCCTAACGTTATTGAATTGGATGGGTTAGCGCATACACAATTCAAAACATTCCCCACAAGTCCCCTACATGATTGCATGATAGAGATACAAGCAAGAATCATTACGCTCTATGAAAATTATAAGTGTTGACGAGGCATTCGTTACTATGATTGCATGAAACTTATGCCAAGAATTCGTTTAACGCGATTGTTTATAAGCAACCTCCACTACTTGTGAATATAAGTTCGTAACTATTAGGTGAAACTCACTTATATTCTAGCGTCATATTCATGCATGAAAATTAAGCGTGCACTCTCAATAAACATACATAAATAAGTTATCAATCAAACGGTTAAACAAATTGAATCCACAACTTATGAAACGCAATTAGAAGTAATCAAATCAAAATGCAAGCATAAACATATATTTCGAATCCCCCCCTAGCCAAGGGGGGTTTAGTTCCTCATAACTTTGAAATCAAAGAAACACCTAAACATTCCAACAACTCAAACTTGAATTTTATGAACGTTTAGGCACTCTTCTCTTCCATTCCTCATACGTACAAAACAAAGAGAATTAAATTTAAACATTGAAATCAAAGAAACACCTAAACATTCCAACAACTCAAACTTGAATTGTATGAACGTTTAGGCACTCTTCTCTTCCTCGTTGTTGTAGTACAAGGTCTAAGGTGAGTTTTGATGGTGTGAATGGTTTGGGGAGTGGTGAAAATGGAAGGGGGAGGCCACGGCAATGGTAAGTTTTTGGTGTGTGAATGAAGATGGTGTTTGGATTAGTAGGGAATGCACGACAAAGGATTGGTGTGATGGTTGAATTTCTGCAATGGATGAGTGAATGTGCACGGCACTTTGGATTCTAAGGGGATGTTGTTGGTGTGTATGGATGATTTTCTGAATATGGAAGAGTCTATGAATTGTGGCTGCAATGGATGCTTATTTATAGGTGAAAAAGAGGGAACATGACAGCTAGGAGGGAATGTGGCTGCATGTTTGAATGATTAAAGGATGCATGTGGGTTGGAAATGCATGTGCAATGACAGCTAGGTTGAATTAATTAAAGGGATTGCATGTGGCTTGGCTGGAATGAATGGAATGCAATCTGAAATGGGATGGGAGTGCACGGCACAAAGGGAAATGGCTGGGATTGTGGTGCAATGATGGAGGAATAAGTGCATGTGGGTTGCATTGTGGTGCAATGATGGAGGAACAAGTGCATGTGAATGCATGGTGATTGCATGTGCACGGTTTTGGTTGGAATGCAAGGGAATGTGCTGAAATGATGGTTTCTTTGGTGATGAATGTGGCTGCAAGGTGTAGATGATTATGGGTATGATAAGTGATAAGTGTATGGTTATGATAAGTGTATGATATGTGGTGATGATAAGTGTATGATATGTGGTTATGATAAGTGATAAGTGGTGATGATAAGTGTATGATAAGTGTATGGTTATGATAAGTGTATGGGAAAGCATGTGGATTAGGTTGGAAAGGTGTGTGAGGTGTGGCTGAGATTAGGGTGAAAAGAAATGTGGTTTTAAGTAGTTAGAATAGGAAACAAAGCCCTTCCTTGCATGGCAAGGAAGGGAGACGCAAGGAAACACACGGCATTGTCCTAAGGTTGCAAGGAATGTTGTTTTTGTGTTCTAAAATGCGTAGGAGTCTTCAATGATGCTCAAACATGAGGTCTTTTAGGATTTAACTTTCCTACTTCAAGTCTTCAATTTCGTCCATCCTCTTGGCTCCAAGCATATGATATCCATTCCAATCTCTAATTTGCTCCAAAAGGCATCCTTTTGCATACTTTGCCCTTAGAACCTGAAAACACACAAAAGAAGCATAAAGGACTAAAATAACTAAAGAAACATAACGTAAATGCACGAGAACAAGCCATTTAAGTCGCATGAATATGCTCCTATCAGAGGGAAATAAGGGCGAGGAAAGAACTTGCGGGAAATGGCAGGGTAGTGGGGGCACTTTGGGCTTTCAGGGCATAAAACATATATGCTTGACCTTTCGCGATACTTTTTTGGGGCGACCCACCAACCCAACATTTTTGTATTTTTGCCCCACAAAAAAATAATTTATTTATTGCACTTTTTTGTTTTTCTTTTATACAAGAATATAATTACATAAATTCACCATTTTCGAGATTCGAATATAAGACCTCTTACTTATAAGTAATGATAAATACCTCTAAACTGTAGTAGTGAGTTTCAATTGTTAAACTATGAGATTAATAGCTCAACAAAAGAAGAATTACAAAATAATTTATGGAGCTCGAAACATGCCTACAATACAAGCCATTAGGAATTGTTTATAAAAAGAATGAGTTTGGTCAAACTCAAAATGGACGAGACTAAAGAGTATAAGAGAAGGTTAAGTTGGCCACTTCATAGACAACAAAATTTATTTCAAGATGGGATATGTTGGGTACTACAATTCTAGTCACATTATAAATATATATAATATCAATATCATTTGTAGTTTGATATAAACATTTAGACAATCAAAATTTGTTGTTCAGTCAAATTGAGCAAAAGAGATAAAGTAGGGTCAAATTTGAAATTTTCAGAAAGATGATGACAAAGGCTCACTCCTTACTTAGGGTGAAAAGGTAAAGTAAGATATTGTTAGCTGGTGAAAGAGAGTATCAAAGAGTGAAGCCGGTGAAAGAGAGTTTCAAAGAGTGAAGGAGGAACTATTTTGTGATTCATATGTGTAATCCTAGCTTAGGAGTCACACTAATTTTCTCTGTATTGTTCTAATTTTATGAGATGCCATGAAAGAGATGTCATGGCGGGTTGCTCGCAACGAATTTAAGAGAACATTGATGCTCGAGCGATGAAGATCTTGGTTGTAAAATTGGGCTCTCATTTGCTAGGAAGTTCATGTTTCAATTTCTTTTCGAGGGAGACACAAAAAGGATGATTGATTAATTACGTTCTCTATCTAAATCCAACTCAAAGCAGCATGATGGTGTGACCAATGCTCACATTTTTGGTAGTGGTAATTCAATCCAAAACTTCATAATTTTAAGATACAATCCAGTTGTAATTCAATCCAAAACTTTATTGTAGTTGTATTCAGCAACGTACTTTGGTTTTGAATTGCCTGCTGTCTTGAAGTTGCTTGAACTTACCTTTTTGGTAGACAAGGCTACTCAAGGGAGAGCTAGCCTGAGGTGTGAGTAGGCCTGGCAAACGGGTCGTGTCTATCGTGTTCGTGTCGTTTTCGTGTAACACCTGTTATCTTAACGGGTCGTGTCGTGTCACACCTGTTATCTTAACAGGTCCTTAACAGGTCGTGTCACTTTACCCAACGGGTAAAGTGACCCGACCCGTTATGACCCGTTAAGGAAAAAAATATTTTTTTTTTTAATTTGCACATACCACACATTGCCACATAAATATTACTTCAAAACATTAAAACATTTCTCGTTCAAGTACTATATCTACACTCGAAAATAAAAGCCTAATAAAAAAAATAATACATACACTACTAATCTATTACAAATATTAAATGTGCAAGGATAAAGAGTTTTTGTTTTTAAGATTGTAAGTCTTTCTTAAAAGTTTACACCTCCATTTACAAAATCTTCAATTTACATCGATCATCATGAAATTGTATTGGAACTTTGGCTTGATCTATTGCCTTCAAGAGTTATGTTGAAGATGTTTTCAGTAAGATTTTCCACGTCAAGACTCTCTTCCGCATAAACTAAGTATAGAAAAAGCAAACATTAAAAATCATTCAATTATGAAAAGTTAAACAAAATAATTATGAAAAGAAATAAAATAATAATACTATACCATATAAAAATATATTACCTCCTTTTCCAAATAGCCAATCTCGTGTGCACAACAAAGCTTGAACTGTTTCTGGTAATAATAAACTACGATACTGATCTAGTACTCTACCCCCAATACTAATTGCAGATTCTGATGCAACAGTTGAAATGGGAATCGTTAACACATCTCGTGCTAACTGAGAAAGTATCGGATAATGAAAACGCTCCATTTGCCACCAAGAAAGAACATCTATGTCTACTTTTCTATCTATTCTTTTATCCTCCAAATACTTCTGCAATTCATTTTTTTCAATCGAACTTGAACCATCATAATTATTATCAAAATCCTACATCATAAAAAAGCATACATCATGTCAATTTCAAATATAATTTCAACACTTATTATAGTACTAATACTACAATCTACAAATATATAAAGTAAATAAAAACAAACTTAGGTTACCTCAAAGATAACATCCACAGATTCTGTTTGATGAATAGGCACTGAATTCACTGCAGTATTTGAATTATCAAGATGTGAAAGTTTTTCCAAGTACACACCAAAGAGATCATTCAATTTGTCATCAACCTTTGTAAATTCAACCGAATTCACACCATGAAGCTTTGTGTAAGCCCAATCCACAAAATGCAATTTATAACGAGGGTCTAAGATGATTGCAATTGCCAAAATCAAACTATACTCAGACCAATACTTCTCAAACTTCATGTACATGTAAGTCCCCATCTTCTTCATGAAGCTTTCAGAGTCATTCATGGCCGCCTTAATTTGAAGTTGGATTACAAAGACCTTAGGGAAGAACAAATTTGATGTGGGGTACTTTGTCCCAGAGAATAAGTAAGTAACCTCATAAAAGTACCCCAAAAACTTGGAAATCTTCATTATTTTATCCCACTCTTCAGAAGATGGACAACTAGTAAAATTGGAATCACTCAACACTAAATGAATCAAAGCATATCGATAGAAAATTGCACTATCTAGCATAATATAGGTTGAGTTCCATCTAGTAGGGACATCTTGTCTCAACCCTCTCCTACTATCCAATGTCCCTACTTGTCTAACACATTCACAAAACTTTAGTTTCCTAGCCTCAGAGCCCTTTATATACTTGATGCATTCATGAATTTTTATCATCGAAGAATCAATTTCTTTAAGTCCATCTTGAACTATCAAATTCAAGACATGAGCACAACAACGCACATGAAAGAAGTCACCATTCATCACGAGAAGACTTCTAAGATTCAATTGATTCTTCAAAATGCTAACAAAAGAAATATTTGAAGAAGCATTATCCAAAGTAATAGAAAATAACTTCTTCTCAATCCCTCACTCAGTCACCAATGCATTAATTTTCTCAGATAATGCAACACCAGTATGAGGAGGAGGCATGTGACAAAAACTTAAAATTCTCTTATGAAATTTCCAATCTTTGTCTTCAAAGTGAGCAGTAAGAGCAAGATACCCATCAGTGCATTGCGAGGTCCATAAGTCTGATGTCAAACAAATTCTACCTTCAACTGAGGCTAACAAATTATGAAGCCTTTGTTTTTCATTTTTGAACATCCTCAACGCACAAGCTTTAATTGTATTTCTACATGGTAATTTAATATCAGGAGATATATATGTAAACAAAGCCCTAATTCCCTCGTACTCAGAAAAACTAAAGGGAAGATTATGCTTGATTATGGCCTCTACCAATAACCCACGGAATACCACAGGATCAAAGTTTTGGGAACAAAACTCAGACACCGACAATACTCCACTAGTATGTCCAGGGCATGTTTTCAAATGTCTATTCATATTACCCGTCCCATGATGACTATCATCTATTACCAGTTTCTTACAATCTTTGCATTGAGCTCGACTTTTACCATCTTCAAAAACAGTAGTCAATTTGTTGAAAGTTTTCCAAACAGGAGACCTGAGTGTTCGCTTACCTAATTTGATCACTCTAGCCTTTTTCTTTGCCGGACTTGTATTTGTATCTTCTGTATTTTCACTTCCATGATCAGGTTGCATTCCCATTGTCACTTCCACTGACCCTCCATCACTAAGATTCGTAAAATCTTGCTCTACAGCATCCATTGCTTTAAGAAAGAAAAACAAAATTTTAAAATCTTGCTCATACCAATTTCATATCATATCCATTTCAAATTCACATATATAAGTTATAACTGCACATATATAAGTTCTAACTGCACTGTGCACATATATAAGTTATAACTGCACAATCTCAGCCTCAATCAATTCGCACGCGTTACTCTGAAGAACGATTTTGCAGGCAACTCGTACACATTTTGCTTTTCAAAGCAAAGAATTCACCCTTTTAAAAGCACATATATTCACATTCTCCCCACCCTAAGAAAAATTACTGCACTTTTGCCCAAGGAAAAAAAAACTTACTTCACATATTCAGAGAACAAACTCCACAGAAACAGAGTAATCAATGGATATTCTATAAAACCCAGACAGCAATTAGCAGGGAGATCCCCGTTCACATTAGAAAACAATTAACTAAAAGTGGATATTTAGTCAAAGCTTTTCATAACCCTTTTATGGTGTGATCAAATAAATAATAATATAACAATTTATACAAAATTTAACCCAAATCCCATTTCCCACAATTCGATTCCAAGAACAAAAAAAGAGACCATAATTTAACAAAACAAACAAAAAGAAAGCACCTTCAAAACGGCAGGCTTCTCAGACAAGCCATATGGGAGCACATATATAAGTTATAATTGCACTGTGCACATATATAAGTTATAACTGCACATTTCAATTTCATATCATATCCATTTCAATTTCACATATATAAGTATATAACTATTTCAATTTCACATATATAAGTTATAACTGCACAGTCTGCACTCAAATAGTAAGCAAACAGAGGGAGAAACATGCATTAATTCAGAAACATGAATTTCAAAATCCCTAATTCAGAAACATGAATTTCAAAATCCCTAATTCAGAAACATGAATTTCAGAAATTTCGAATTCCAAAAGCCCTAATTCAGAGTCCCTATTCATAATCCCTAATTCAGAAACATGAATTTCAGAAATTTCGAATTCCAAAAGATCAAATTCAGAGTCCCTATTCAAAATCCCTAATTCATAAACTTCAATTTCAGAAATTCCTAATTCCAAAAGCCCCAATTTAGAAACCCTAATTTAAGAAATTTCGAATTCCAAAAGCCCAAATTCAAAGTCCCTATTCAAAATCCCTAATTCAGAAACTTCAATTTCAGAAATTCCTAATTCCAAAAGCCCCAATTTAGAAACCCTAATTTAAGAAATTCCTAATTCGACAAGCCCTAATTCAGAAACCCTTGAGTTTATTGCAGGAATTTCTTACCTTGTTGTGCAGTGAGGAAGAGGGCAGACTGAGGAGTGAGTGAGGAGGGTGACATTGTGGGTGAACCGGTGAGGAGTGAGGGACAGAGTGACTGAGTGAGGAGGAGGGTGACAATCTGGGACCTGGGTGAGGTCGAGACTCGAGGACGACGAGGAGAGTGAGGTCACTGATCTGAGACTGAGGTGATGTGAGAGGGCCCGTGAGGCGCCGCGTCCGCGTGACGGCGTGAGGTCTCGGAGAGTCGAAGACGAAGTCGATCGAGGATTCGAGTCTTTCGAGAGAGAGAGAGACAGACAGAGACTGAGTGTTTGATTGAGCTGAGTTAATGAGAGTGTTGATTACCTACACAATGGACGGTTGAGATTAAATCTCAGCCGATCCAAATGGTTATCAATTTTTTAAATTTAATAAAATATATATATTATTATGAAATGGACTGCTGAGATTTAATCTCAGCCGATCCAATGGTCATCAATTTTTAAATTTAATTTAACATATATAATTATTATAGTTTTTACTTTTTAGGGATATAAAATTATTAAATTAATGTATATAATTATTAATATTATAGTTGATTCATACTTTTATTAAGTATATAAATTATAACATAAGATTTTGTGATATCCACATCCACTAGTGTAAATATTTTAAATTGAAGATCAAATTCATTCTTTGTATTCATATAGGGTCAAGGAGTGTAGCTGTAAAAATTCATCAAAATCAGAGTTAAAATAACCGTTAAATCTTGATTTTTCGTTTATAACCGTCGAAAAGCTTTGTCCCGTTACTTGATCTCTGAATGTTTTTTTTTTTTGTGATTTTTTGCTGATGTGATCTCCAAGCATATACAAACAATTTTGACGGTTTGGATCATTGAAATTAGTTTTGGAGAATTCGTAAAACGATAGATTGACTAACACTTAGAGTTTATTTATACTTTCATTAAGTATAACATAAGATTTTGTGGTATCCACTTGTGTAAATATTTTAAATTGAAGATCGAATTCATTCATTGTATTCATATAGGGTCAAGGAGTGTAGTTATAAAAAATCATCAAAATCGGAGTTAAAATAACCGTTAAATCGTGATTTTTCGTTTATAACCGTTGAAAAGCTTTGTCCCGTTACTTGATCTTTGAATGTTTTTTTTTTGTGATTTTTTGCTGATGTGATCTCCAAGCATATACAAGAAATTTTGACGGTTTGGATCGTTGAAATTAGTTTTGGAGAATTCGTAAAACGATAGATTGACTAACACTTAGAGTTTATTTATACTTTTATTAAGTATAACATAAGATTTTGTGGTATCCACTTGTGTAAATATTTTAAATTGAAGATCGAATTCATTCATTGTATTCATATAGGGTCAAGGAGTGTAGTTATAAAAAATCATCAAAATCGGAGTTAAAATAACCGTTAAATCGTGATTTTTCGTTTATAACCGTTGAAAAGCTTTGTCCCGTTACTTGATCTTTGAATGTTTTTTTTTGGTGATTTTTTGCTGATGTGATCTCCAAGCATATACAAACAATTTTGACAGTTTGGATTGTTGAAATTAGTTTTGGAGAATTCGTAAAACGATAGATTGACTAACACTTAGAGTTTATTTATACTTTTATTAAGTATAACATAAGATTTTGTGGTATCCACTTGTGTAAATATTTTAAATTGAAGATCGAATTCATTCATTGTATTCATATAGGATCAAGAAGTGTAGTTATAAAAAATCATCAAAATCGGAGTTAAAATAACCGTTAAATCGTGATTTTTCGTTTATAACCGTTGAAAAGCTTTGTCCCGTTACTTGATCTCTGAATGTTTTTTTTTTTTTTGTGATTTTTTGCTGATGTGATCTCCAAGCATATACAAACAATTTTGATGGTTTGGATCGTTGAAATTAGTTTTGGAGAATTCGTAAAACGATAGATTGACTAACACTTAGAGTTTATTTATACTTTCATTAAGTAACATAAGATTTTGTGGTATCCACTTGTGTAAATATTTTAAATTGAAGATCGAATTCATTCATTGTATTCATATAGGGTCAAGGAGTGTAGTTATAAAAAATCATCAAAATCGGAGTTAAAATAACCGTTAAATCGTGATTTTTCGTTTATAACCGTTGAAAAGCTTTGTCCCGTTACTTGATCTCTGAATATTTTTTTTTTATGATTTTTTGTTGATGTGATCTCAAAGCATATACAAACAAGTTTGACGGTTGGGATCGTTGAAATTAGTTTTGAAGAATTCGTATGCCATCAATCAAGTTCCGTGTGTGTGTGTGTGTATATATATATATTTATTAAGTAGATTTAAATCTATTTATTTTGTACGTATAAATTATAATTGACTGGTACACGGAATAGTACATACATCACGTGTCACGTGTGTCATTATAAAAATAGTGAGATATGTCATGACAGTCATGTGTGTGATAAAAAGTTAATAACTTAAAAAAAAAAAAAAAAATTTCTCACCACTTCTATTAATTTTCATTTTTCCCTCTCTTTTTTGTTTCCTTTTCAACTTTTTCTTATCATTTTCACTTTTCCCTCCAACATCTTTCCCTAATTCCCTCACTTTTTTGTTTTATTTTCAACTTTTCTTAACATTTTCATTTTCCCTTCATTTTTTTTTTTCAAAAAGGGTAGCAAGTTGGCAATGACAAGAAATTGATTATTGAAATTTGAATGGAAACAAATCACATCAAATTTCAATGGATGCAAAATCATGCAATGCATGATCATGCATATTAAATTATTAATTAATAATTATTATAGTTTTTATAAAATTTAATATATATATATATATATATATATAATTATTATAGATAGACTTAATATTTTGGGGGTATAATTATTATTGACACACCCCGACCGAGATCAGGGCGTGATGGCCGTCACACGAAGGTGACGTAGCCATGTGCGCGTGCGGAAGCGATTAAGATAGTAATATAAAAGTACGAATAATTAAAAACCTACTAGCATACAAGGTACTAGTGTATGTGAGACACAATTTCAGAGCAAGTCTACAGCAGTCAAAAAGGAAAATGCGACATATATACACCCGAAGGTGACCCTACAATGGTGAATGTCTGTCAGAAATGCCGGGACGCCCTCTGGGATAAACCACCAAACTTGCTAGACCACTAGAACCTGGAGGGGCGCAAAAAAAAAAGCGTGAGTGGGCAAAAACAAAGCTCTTTGAAAACTCTTTAGCAAAATACATTCTAACCCCTCGCCGTAAAACCTGTATACTTCCCAGAAAATGAACATATATACGTATGTATAGATATGTCAATCATGCTCCATGATATGCCATTCATGCTCGAGAATATGCCACAACAGAATCTCATAATAAATGTAAGTGCTCAAGCGTAAATCACATCAATAACATATAATCTAGCAGCCGGGAGTCACCTAACGTGACCTGTACGGCTGCATATAGAGCTCCAATCTCAACTCAATAACTGAATCTGCACACGAGTCGGAACCACCTAACGTGGTCTGTACGACAGGCTGGGTGTAATATATATATGTATGCTCTAGTGCTACGATCACGTGAAGCTGGGCAATAAATCGCGGGTCACCTACAAGTCGGAACCACCTAATGTGGTCTGTACGACAGGCTTGCACCTAACTTGGATCCAAGGCGAGCATGCGGTGCTGGTGAACATACACGTGAAGGCTGTGCCCTGGCCTCGGGCGGGAGCACTAACACCGGGGGTGCAGATTATGAGCTCTCTAAACATCTCAAACTACTATTGCATAACAACATGAATACCGCTTACCTGGCACTTACCTGTGCGTCCACAGCACCAAATACACATATATATATATGTATGCCACTACTAATACATGCGATGATGCGTAAACAACATTCATATGATGCATGGCATAAAACAAATAACCTTTTCTATTTAATTTCTGGGAATTAATATGTATATAGGTATATACGGAAAACAAAAGCCCACTCACTGATAATTAGAAGGGTCGTAGCCCCCCTGCCTCGAGTGTGTACGCTCGTCCTCGGAAAACGAATCACCTATTCGCGAAAAAGCTACGAAAACGTTAATTTAAAAGCACATAACCAACTTCTTGTAATAACTTCTCATACATTGCTCAAATTGGACAAATGAATATACCAACGTGATCTACACAACCTCAGGAACACACCCATATTTTTAAAATAATTTTTGGACCCCGCACGCGCCCCCACGCGCCTGAATAGGCACGGACCTACGCGCCCCCCACGCGCGGCCACGTGCCATGCACACTGACGGCGTCAACTGACGCCGTCAGGAATATTCCGTTAAACTGACGGAATATTCCGTTAACCTTAACGGACGCCGTCAACTGCCGTTAGGAATATTCCGTTAAACTTAACGGAATATTCCCCTTTCTTCTCCGGCGAGCCTCTGGCGCCGGCGACGGCGCCGGAAAACTGGGAAATTTTCCAACCGTGTTTTCTCCTTCGTTTTTCAACCAATTTCCATGATTTTTGAACCAAAATGAAGCTTAGAACTAGTAGAACAACGTTAGACTAGTTTTAAGGCCTAAAAATTAAGGAATCTCACCTGCAACAACGATCCAAGTTCGGCCAACTTCGAACCTAGCCTTCCCGACGTCCAATTTCACCCAACGAACCACTCCGAGGCTCCTTGGGACCTCACAAACACAACTACAAGCTTCAAAATTGCAAAAACAAGCTAGTTTAAGGGTTGCATGAACAGTACATAATTCGGCCATTGTTGAAACGACGTGAAAACGTTCGAATTCTTACCTGGAATTGGTATGGTTGTGCTCCTCACAACCTCACGAGTTCAATGGTGTAATTGGTTTCTTGATTGGTGAAAGTTTTGAGTATGTTTGTGTGTGGTCCGTATGTTGAGAAGAGAAGAAGAAGAGAGGAACTCGGGGAGAGAGAGAGAGAGAGATAGAGTGACAGAAAGTGAGGGAAAGAGGGAGGGAATCCCGGGAGAAAAAGAAAGGGTATGAGTGTGTGTGGTCCTACACACCACACCATACAACACTAATGTGTAAACGAACAAATTAGGGGTAAAATCGTAAATTCATACGTACGTTTTAATAACCCCGGGACGGGATGTTACAATTATAGTATATATAATTATTATAATTATTATAAATTTTATAGTTAATTTAATATATATATATATATATTATAATTTTTAGGGGTATAAAATTGTAAAATTAATGTATATAATTATTACAGTATTTTTTTAGGGTTATAAAATTATAAAAATAATATTCTGCTTATCGTGTATCGTGTTACCCACGTGTATACCCGAACCAACCCGTTATCTTAACAGGTGCTTATCGGGTTACCCGATAACGATCCGATTCGTTATCGTGTCGACCCAAACACCTGTTAATTTCGTATCGTGTCGTGTCAGGTTATCGTGTCGTGTCAGAAATTGCCAGGCCTAGGTGTGAGTGGACATTTATTTAAGAAATGTTTTTTCTTTATCAAATATTAAGCATGCCTAGATAAATATGATTTCCGTTACGTTTAGGGGAAAACCAGATTTTATGAATTAATATCAGACCTTATAGTGAATGATCATATTATTCAGCTTACGTTAGTTGCGGCCAGCTAGTGTATCATAATATTATTTAGCTTACATGTGTATGATCAATATTATATGTGTCATTCTACAAACATGTCATTCATCTTATACGTGTACGGTATTACAGAGCTTTTAGCATTATAAATTGAAATGCAAATATTGGTAGCTAGAGACAACGTTTCCAAATTATCATAACAAATAAGCAAACACTAATTTAGAAACAAACGGTAATAATCACAACGTAAATAAGCAACATAAATAGTATTTTTGGAATGAAATTCTGGTGCAACAAATGACCTTTTATTGGCTTGTACATATGATATGGTAAACGAATTGCTGAAGCCACAACATTCTGTAAATTATTGTCCTGCATGCATTGGAGAATATTAGAAATCACTGAAATTGGAATAAGTTGAAATGGTAATGCTTATTGTATATGTGTTTCAGAAAATAGCGGTTTAAGGACTAAATTAATTTTCAAGTCACTTAGCACTACGGTTATGTTTATTGTATATGTGTTTCTCAAAACGGTTATGCTTGTTGTAGATCAGGTGAGACATGCTAACTGAAAAGGGTTATTCCAATATTATTGTGGAATCTGATAAAGGTTTCTTGAGGCAGTTGCTGATCCGAAAAGCTTCTTCCATCTTAACTGCTACATAGGAGTCCTAATTGATTAAGGATAAAAGAAAGGATGTAATATTTGATTATTTCGGATTACTTATGGTGAAGTATAGCAATAATTTTTGGGAATATCAATCCTATTAGGACATGGATTTTAGAGGTGCTAAAGATCTGTATTAGGGTTTTCTTTATGGGCAAGAAACCTAGTACTCTCACCTATAAATATAAGGCTTAGGTCCCATTTTTATACACATTATTCTAGCACAAGACACTACCCCATATAGGAGTGCGTAAGGCGTGTAGAGAGAGATGAAGATCTTTGCTTGTTCGTTGCTGATCATGGTTCAATCTTGTTCATATCAATGGCTTCTCAAGGTTAGTACTTTTAGAGTGCATATTATAGATCGATTTGCATTGGGTACCTCGAAAAAATGAATTAGGTAGCAGAATGTGGTTCGACGACCCCTATTGTTCAATTTTTTTAAGTACCATCCATGTATGTATATATTCTACAAAACATGGTAGAATAATTTTTTGAGTACTTTATAGATAATTTCATCAGTTTTTACTAAACGTAGAAGAAGTTGGAGATGGAAACATGCTAACCTTTATGCTCGATCGATCAATTGTGTTAGTCATCTTCATTCGTCATCCTTCCTGTTTTAGAAATAAAAGACATGTTTTCTTGAGATAGAATTGAGTTTTAAAAAATAAAATTACTTAAATACAATTTATGTGAACATATGCACTTTTGTCAAACTAAATATGAAATGTTGATTATGCTTTCCCTAAATTTGTAGTCAAAATTTTGGTGGTGTTTGCCATATTATGATTAGAAACATTAATCTAAAGCATACCTTGTCCATTCCTGTCGAAATGCGGGTTTTACTTGCAATCGGGGATTATGCGTGTCAACAAGCTTAGAATCAAATGGCCTTAAGTCTTGCACATTAATAACCTTCAATAACTCCAAAGACGGCAACTTCAAAGTATAAGCTTCACCACAAAAATACTTGAGTTTTGGCAGACTTTCAAGCTTGATGGACTTCACCTTAGGTAATGTAATTATTTCAGCTGTTTCCTCTTCTGCGGCAACGATTTCTTCCATCTTCTCACAGTTCTCAACTTTTATGTCCTCTACACTCACAAGAAGTTTGACTATGGACGAAGAAAACAAGTATTTCAACTGTTTGCACTTATAGACCTGCAGCGATTTCAAGTTTCCGAAGCTGCTTCCTGTCAACATCGGTTGTGAACTACCCGTCTCCCAGACACGCGTTAAACTTGGCAACGTATCTAACCGCAAGGAACTCAATTTACTGAATGCTTCAATGGAGAGACTACTTTCTTCAAGCTTCGGTCCCTTTAGTTGGAAAATCACTTCCATTGAATCGCAGAACATTACAGTAAATTTTTTGAGATTATCATCATCATTTGAGTCCTCCAGATTAGTTGGTGTAACCTAGAAAATTAAACACGATCAACAAGATGATACAATACTAATTAAAAGTTGTAATTATAGGGGTTAATTGAACCTAATTTAAAAGCTTACCTCCAGATTAATTGGACGTGGCAATATTTCAATGGAGCGTTGGGCGTTTGGTCTTGAATATGGTGTGCATCCACATCCATCAGGGCACCAATTTGATGAACGTGTTGGAGAAGTGCTGAAATCATGACTTGTTGAATCTTTCTCAGACTTATTCTCCAACTTTTCTTTGTGGAATTACAGCACCCAATGTCTTCAATTTTTCACCTCCTTCCACGTGCATATTTTTTGTGGATGACCATTGAAATGTAGATCCCGCAGGACAAAGACTTGTGAGACGAGGCAGGCGTCGTAGTTCAAATGTGTTCGGTTTCGGAAACAAAATCATGTCTTTTATCGCCTCTTCTTCATTTTCCTCTGGGATTCTGACTATAGTTTCCATGTCCCGACATCCACCTATTTTTACGTCTTCAAGATTCAAAAGTTCCGAGGCAATTAAATGCGAGAACACATATTCTAGACCAGAACATCCACACACTTCCAAATATCTCAAATTTTGGAAGCCCTGGAATCCAGACGGAATGTTTTTCCACAAGTGTGTAAACGAACAATTGTATATCTCCAACTTACGTAACTGGGGACATGTTGGAGCTGTCTGCCCATCCATAACTATATGGATTTTCAGATCAAATAGCACGCCTTCAAACTCCATTTCAGACAACTCTACCTCTTCTAAACTTGGAAACCATGAAATGCACTTTGATGGAAATATTGGTTTTTCAAATATTCCTGCAGATTGATGCTCAACCCTTGGCGTTGTTTCCTGAAAAAGAAAAATCATTATCAGTTAAAGAAAAATTATACACCAACTTAAGCATTTCGTAACAATTTTAAATTTCCACATATCGGCTGCCTCCTCGTATCGACATACCTCTTGGTTGGAGTATAGCTTGTTAGCTTGGAAGAAACCAGCCAAACTCTGTAGATACCAGAGATTCAAATTGGTTAATTTATGGAAAGATATCATATCGGCTTCCTCATCGTGTTCCCTCCCCTGCTTCGACACAATTTCTTCCATTTGATGACATCCACCAATATCTAATCCCTCGAGTTGTACCAAGTTTCTCACTGTTGATAGTGAAAAGACATATTTTAAGACATCACAATCTGTCAATTGAAGGAATCTTATGTTGGTCAAAAAGCTATTTGGAAGCTGACTAACTGATTGTATGCGAGAAAATAGTGCACTTGTTCCATTTATAAGATACTCAATATTTGGACAATGATAAAGATACAAAACTTTCAAATCTTGAAATCCCTCTTCGTCTAAATCAGTGAGGGCAGAGAAATTCTTAACATCCCTCAAAGCCAATTTTTTAGATTTTTCAACATAAGTTTAACTGCTTGACTCTCCATCAACTCCCTTGCATCACTTTCATCAATCATCAAACAATTTTCGAACGCATAAGTTGTCGTCATCAACTTCCTTGGATCACTTTCAGCAAATCGATTGATCATCTCCCCAAATGCCATTGCCCGAGTTCCAAAGTATATATGGAATTTTATTGTTGGGCTTTTCAAGACTATGTCTTTTGGCAACAAGTGGATGACATTTATGGATAGAACCTTCAAATGATCAGACAGAGACATCACCTCAGAAATGCTTGCCATCCTCTTATCTTCTCTTCCTGTTCCAAGGTCCCATTTATCAAAGCTACCCATCATATACAACTCTTCAAGTCTACATAAGCTGGAGAAGATACCATGTGGAATCACCTTAAGATTCTTGTAGTTTGTCGTATCTAACAACCTCAACTGTTTAAGTTGTCCAATTTCGCTCGGCAACTCACGCATGTAATAACAATCCCGAAAGCTGAGGATTTCTAAATTCTCCAAACCCCCAATAACATCAGTAGACATGCCATCAAATTTAGACCCATTTAGGATCAAGGTCCGCAGGTTCTTCAGTACTCCTAGTGATCTTGATGAGCCTAGGTCTTCCATTTCCATTCTCACCAAAGCTAAAACCTTCAGTTCTTTCATCGCCTTACAAATGATGTCCATGCTACCTTTTGAAAAACGTCCATTCATCGTCTGTGGTTTTACCCACACCCCCCATTCCACAAATCCCGATCATTCGTACTTCTTCCCTTTTCAAAACCTCTATCACCTCATTCATGTATGCCATTCTGGACTTAAAATCCTTAAAACCTTTCTTGAATTTTGACCATATCCCTCGTGGAGGTGCAGGATGGGCCACATTTTCAAATGCTCCTTCGTTTTGGAGCTGAAGAACATGTTGTGTAATCTTATAGGTTTTCCGATTCAAGCTCCATCGATTCATACATCGCCTTTTCTTGTTAATTTCATCCTCAAAATGTAACACTTTATGGATCATGTCGTTCACATTCTTTAACCAACTCTGAACATCAGGTTTGATACTTTCACCGTTCTTTTGGGCAGCATCTACCCTTTCTTGCACTCTATCTTTCTTGTCAAGAAGCTTTTTCATCTCACCCTTAAGATTTTCTAGGTTGGAATGTTAATTAATCAGATAGCCAAACTCTGTTCCTATTGGTGTGACCAAGGACTCTCCAATTTTTGAGGCAATTGCAATTATAATTTCCATTTCCTTCTGAAATCAAAGACTACGGCTGGAATGCTCCTCTTTGTTCGTAGCTTTTGTAAGTCTCGCGCTCAGTGCTCTAATGCCTAAACGAAAGAAGCAACCCAACACAACATTAATAATCATATATTTTTGTCCTGTTTAAATCTAAGTTGTTTATCACTTAATACTACGATCTAGTGGTATTTCTATTCATTTGTAAGTTAGAGATCTTAGGTTCGATTATCGTCAAAAACGAATTTGAACCACATTATTGCAAACCTTTTGTGAGACTTACATGATATGGTACGCAACGTGATATATCAGGGTTTTTTCAGTTCTTTTATATCTTTATTTTTTTTGTTTTATTGTTTTTTCATTCATTCTCATCCCATTACCATAGACCCCACACCTCCTCTAGTTTTTTTATTTTTTTTTTTTAATTTTTTAGCAGCCCTCATGGTTTGTTTCAAATTTCAAGCCTCCTTCCTCCATCACATGGACGAAGCTAATGAAGGCTCATTGGGGGCAGATGCCCCCACTTAGGTAATTCGTTTGTTTAGTCGTAGACTACAATTAGATAATATACATGCGTTATTTTTAAAGAAAATATATGTATCTAATATCATACGTTCATACTACTTAAACTTCATATCAAATATTATATGAGCAAAAATGTTTTGTTCTGTTTTTCAAACCGAAAAACCCCTCTCGGCCTGCCTATCATATGTATTGATATTTTCTCATCACTTTGCCACTTTCCGCTACTATATTTAAATTTTTGTAACATTGAAATTGTGATACATCATCATTGAAATCTATCCCTATTATCATATTGGGTATAAACCATAGTATAATAAGATTTTTTTTAGTTGTCTTTCGGGTTTTCCCCGCTAGAAAAAATTTCTAACTCCGTCCCTACTCCATCACCCACCATTTATGACAATTTGGAGCCCAGCCGGAAAACTTATCAATTTTTTTTTTTTCTCTATCTTTATCTTTTGTTTGAGTTTTGTGTTGATGTTTGTTAGTTTTCCTCTATGACTCATACCTTAAGGCTTAAGCATCACTTATCTCAAACCCGTAACGATATGAAGCCTTGCTACAAAGTCCCACCTGATGCTTATCAAATTATTTTTTTGTTATCATTTCTTCGTAAAAAAATATTTTTTTTTCCTAAAATTAAAATATAATTTTACGTTCAAGATAATGAAAATGATGGATGTTTATATTTTTTAAATTATTATGTCTACATTTTATTGAGAGAATTATTTTGTATACATTATTGATACGTTTATTACAGGTTTTCATACTTGATTTTGTTCATATTATCGATTGGTATGTTTAGTTTTAATTTTTGGTACATTAAGTTTTGTATATATCGTTGATTGATAAGTTTAGTTTTAGTGTTGGTACGTTTAATTCTAATTTATGGTACGTTTGATTTTAGTTTTGGTTTGTTTAATTTTAATTTTTGGTACATATCATTGGTTGATAACTTAATAATATGTTTCTTTGTTTTGGATTAATAAAAATAATAAATTTGGTTTGAAAAAGGCTAGATTTCGGAGCAACTTTTTGAATAAATTGGTGGATCAATGACACTTCATGTAATTTTGAATTTTGAAAAAAGGACATTTTAGAAAACGTGGCACCAAAATTGTAGAAAATAGTTTAATAAAAAGTCTAAATGCTAGGGATGTTGCACCTAGATCAAAATTCCCCTTACTTATATCTATATATTTGAAATAATTGTAAATTAAATCTTGAACCAAATCACATTCTTTATCTTTAAGTATGTGAAATATAGGTAAAATAAGTCTTGAACCAATTCACATCCATTTTGTTGTAGGTAAATTATTTTGCATGTATTATTACATACATTAACCACATTTTATTGTTATTATATATGTGTGGTAAAATAATTTACCTATATTTATATAGAATATAATTAAATAATTAAAAAAAAAAAACCAATGTTCTTATATTTTGTTGGTAACTAATGCTCACATATTTTGAAAACGGAAAAACTAAACCAAAAAAAAAAAAAAAAAAAAAATCCTAATTTACGCAAATTTGAAAAGCAACTAAGGAATTTAAAAAGGAAAAAAATAAAACAAATGAAAACCCTAGCGTCATATCCTTTTGTTATTAATATGCAATGAAATCATGATTTTAAAATTTGTTTTTAATCTGACATAAGTTACTAGGGGTATTTTGGGCATCTAAAAATAGAAAATTGTGTGAAGTCAAAACCTAATCAATAAAATTGTTGAGCTGGAGCCTAGTCATAGTGTTGGAGCTTAGCTGAAATACAATATTCGGCGGGCACTAGAATATAAAACTAACACTTTTGTACTTTTGTTTCTTGGTCAAGTAGGGTAAAAACAAACGCATGAAACAACAAATATTGGAAAGAAATAGAGTTTTCGAGAAGTACATACGTACCTGTATCGTAAACCAATGCAATGCAATTATCCAGCAGAGTAAAATTGAAATTCTGAAATTTATGCCTTGTTCAACAACAAATCATATATTTGGTACTGGTAGTGGTGCTTCACGAATTTGCTAGAAAATTTGAATGTTGAATGTTAGCATGCACAAGGAGGGCAGACCATGCACAGCAATGCAAATATATGAGCAGATAACTTCTATGGGGAAGAGTTAATAGGAGCTTTCTAACAATATAAACAGGAGAAGCAAAAAAATATATACATAAAGTCATTGAGTTTTTGTAAGGAAAATATACTATGATGAGTTTTAGTTAAAGGAAATTGAATTTCTAGGGGTAAAGTCATATTTTCAGTTGATGGTTTATTTACTCATTATTAATTTACAATATGCAAATTTCGAATAGTTTACAATTCACCACCATATAGTGACGCGATTTTGAACTTTTTGTATTGCAATGAGAAAAATAAAAATTCAATTATAAGGGGGAATTAGCTCAATTTATGTTGACATGGATGAACATCAAAACACAATAACATATAGTACAAACACCTAAAACAACAAATATTGAAAAGAAATGGAGTTTCTAAGAAGTACATACGTACCTATATAGTAAATCAACCCTACTATCCGCTAGAGAAAAAATGAAATTCTGAAATCTATGCCTTGTTCAACAACAATATGTCTGGTATTGAACCTGGTGCTTCACGAATTTTCTAGAAAATGTAATGTAAAATCAACACTTTTGTTTCTTAACACACATGGGTAAAACTAAACACCTAAGACAACAAATATTGAAAAGAAATAGAGTTTCCAAGATGTACATGCTTACCTGTATTGTAAATCAACCCAATGCAACAGTTCGGCAAAGTAAAAGTGAAATTCTGAAATCTATGCCTTATTCAACAACAACTCATGTGTCTGGTACTGGTGTTGGTGCTTCACGAATTTGCTAGAAAATATGAATGTTGAATGGTATCATGCACAAGAACGACAGATTATGCTACCTCAGCAATGCAAATATATGAGCAGATAACTTCAATAGGGAAGGGTTGATAAGAGTTTTCTACCAATATAAATAGAGAAGCAAACAAATACATTTAACGAGCATTACCTCGAGAGGAGGTGATTCTAAAGTAAGGTATTTTTATACTCTTATAACAAGAAAAAGACAAAGTGAAAGAGAATGGGGTACATTGCTTTCGAACCCATTTTGTATTCTATTTAACAAGAAAAAAAAAGTGAAAAAGATTTGGATGTTTTGCTTACGAACCATTGGGTATTCTCTTTCACAAGAAAAGGATAAAGTGAAAGAAAATTGGATGCATTGCTTCCCAACCCCAACTTCTCAAAGGACAATACATGGCTTGAGCCATCCTCTTCGTGGCATCACATTATTTCATAGTACAAACGTCACAATTAGAATTGGTATTCTATTTTGAACAATAGTAGGCTTACTATTAATCGTAATGTATGAATTTTGTACAGATTCGTTTAAAAGTGTTTTTAAAATTATTGAAAATATTTTTAATAAAAATATTTTTTTTTCTTCCAATTACAATTAAATGAACTATGGACCAGCTTAATCCTAGTAACCCATTTCCCAACAAGGCATCATAAGCTATCAGAATGTCCACCTGCAAGGCACATCTAGGAAGGCCATTATTTCTACGGTAATTTTTAAGAAACTCCTTCAAAAGTAATATTGTCTCCAATTCGCCTGCCTGCGAAGAAAGCAAATTAAGAGTTGCTCACAATAGAGGGAAGGACATCCTTGATCCGATTGGCAAGAAACTTTGCAATAATTTTGTAAATAGCATAAAGAGGAATTTGTAACAATAATTTCTCAATTTTAACTGAATTGAAACAATGGTTCCTTAACTAAAAATATGTGACCATTGGTCCCTTAACTAAAAATACCCAATTGCTACAATGGTCGTAAATTTTTAGTTGAGAGACAAATACTCTAATTGAGTTAACATTGATAGACCATTATTACAATTTTGTTGACAAAATGAGGCCGAGGGTTACAGAAGTTAGCAGTAACAAGTAGAGATTATGGTCTTTTCTTTCTGCAGTGAAGAACAATTATTCATGATTTGTTTGCATAAGTGATATATGTCGGTGTTGTCTAGGGCTATGTAAGATGTAGTTCGTTTGTTTGGACTTCTTTTATTGAATATTCCAAACCCTTGACCAAAAAAAAAAATTCTAAGAAATGTGAGTAAGGAAGATATTCACTCGTGAAATTACGCGTTATCAAAAGCCTTTGTATTAAGATTCAACCTAAATTATGCGTTATCCCTATGTTAATAGAATGGACGTACCTTTACGTGTGAGTTAAAAATTGTATTTCTTTCCTTTCTTCTGTTCATCGTCTCTTTTCCCCCTCCCTCTCTGCAACTATTTTCCACCGCCATCTTAAAGCCATAAAGGAAAATCCTAAACTAGTAAATTTAGTATTACGATTTAGTGATATTTCTCTTAATCTTCTCTTTTTTCAGCCCCAAAACATCCCAGAAACGTCCACCTTGAACACATGGGCTTCGGGGGTCTCCTTCCAGTTGACCCTAGTGTTCACAAAAACCAAATTTTTCCGAGAAAATTTAGAGAATGCGAAGAGTGATGAGGAGGAAGGGAATGGGAAATCCTTGAAAGGGTCCCATAAGTTGAGGGAGAATAGGTCAAAGCAGCTGATGCCTCATCGAGCGTTGGGGATAAGCGATATTTTGATAAAAACTTGAGTGGTTTTGTTTGGATGCTGAGAAAAACCTAGGGAATCAAATTGGAGCCGGTAGAGAGAGTTTTTGCTTTGCTTCACTGGTTGGTGAAGGGAGTGGGTTAGTGGCGTATTTACAAGGAGTCAAAGACGTTTCTGAAAAATTCCAAGTACCGAAAAACTAGAATGGGCATGAAACCCAGCAGCACAAGGAAGACAAAACTGAAGTTGCTAGAAACTTCCTGAATGAAAAAGAACTGGGCTTTGACCAAAAAAAAAAAAAATGAAATTGGGATAGAAGATGGGAAAGAATTACACCAACGTAGCTTTACTGCACGTGAGGGCGTGTGGAATTTTTTTTCTTTTTTCAATTAGGCCTATTAGAGTTCAATTTATTTTTCACACTTGTACTTAATATTTATAAGCTAGAACTTTGATCAACCATTGGTAATTGGTTAGGTATAAGCTAGAATTGAAATTTTTTATTTTTATTTTTTTTTTAACAAAAGTGGCAAAAGAATTAATATCTAAAAAAAGGAAGAAACGTAGATAATATCGTTTGTTAAAAAAAAAAAAAAAAAAAAAGAGGGTGAAACCCGCCACTTAGTACTATAGTCTAGTAGTAGTATTCCCTTTACTGATAAGTGAGAAGTTTTAGGTTCAATTTTCGTCAAAGACGAATTTGAATCACATACTTGCTGACCATCAAGAGAAAGCAGGTAGGCCATTCTCAAGTCGGTACAACTCCCATTTTTCATTTTCATCCATTTAGATCATTTTCATTTTCATCCATTTAGATCATTTTCATTTTCAATTATATAAAATTGAAATTTATGAGTTATTTGATGTGTTGGAGGTTTTTAATTGTGTAGATTCAAGGGGACAAAGAGAGTGGTTATGGAGTAGGCGCTCCAAACTATCCTCAAAATGGTCCCTATGGTGGCTCTCCAGCAGGTCGGGGCTCAAACATGATGGGTGGAAATTGCAATCAACAGTATGGTTGGCGGCAATAAACGTTTGATCTGATCATTATAATTCATCACGATATGCACCTCCTTGGTCCAAGGGACATGAGCTCGATGGTTTAGCTAGTGTGATCCCAAGGGTTCGAGTAGAAGCATCATTGAATCGCTGCTAAATAATTTTTACAGGATGTGAATGAGATTGATTCATATGCAAAATATTCTCAAACTAGTGTTACGTTCTAACTTCTACTCATTAATCTGTTACTTAGAAAAAATATGCATAAAAGCGGGAAGTTGCCATATGAGTTGTGTTTGGTTTACTTCTGCAAATTTTTTTTTTAAAAAAAATTATAAAAATAAAAAGGGAAAATTGTTAACGGGTGACCGGCCTATTAGCTTTACGGGTTGGTTTGGATGATCCGTTAACTTAACAAGTCAGGTTAAAATCGATCCAAATCCAATAAAACTTACTGATTTACATATTTAATTTATTCATTTGATGTAGATAATATTATGTATTCAAAAAAAAAAAAAAAAAAAAACAAAAACAAAACAAAACAAAATTCTCTGGTCCCTTACCCTCTTTCCCTATTCCCTTTCAAAGCTGCAACAACGGGAGCCCATTAAAGAACAAGCCGAAAACAGCCGACGCAACAGCGCCGTCGTCCACCGGTCACCAACGGCCGTCAAATTACATATCCAGACTCCTCTTTCCGTCCTCTTTCCAACCTCCAAGTTAGTTTCTACAAATTCGTGGCCAAATTTCCTCAATTTCAGATCAAAGAAATGGCGACCGCGGGTTTTCCGGCCAATAATCTCGACCCAAGAGGTATAAATGATCCTCTCCTGGTGGGCTGTCCTCCGATGTAAGTTCTTTTCCAGAATTTCAACTTTCAGTTTTGGGATCGATTCTTGATTTCAAATTTTTATTCGATTTGTGGTAATTGTTCTATCTGTGATATTGTTGAATCCCCTAGATTGAACTCTTTTGCATAGGTATTATAAAATTCATGGAAAGAATGTAAAAATGTGGTAGGAAATTAGAAAATGGGGCCCAAAATCATGTTGCGACGAAGGCAGTTGCGTAGCCTGGTTCCTTGTTTATTCTAGTTGTATACAGCAGCTAACTTTGGTTTGAATTGCCTTCTGTTCAGTACATGTTTAAGACTGGATGTGGATGAAATTTTGTTGCCGCTTTATGCATGCGTGTGTGGGTAATTGAGATTCGACTTTCCTAGTTAGTCTTGTGCTTTTTGCTGTTGATAAGGTCCTGAGGTGTATGGGTGTATGGGTGTGTTGGAGATTCCTTGTTTGTTTATAATGCTTGTAGTTTGAGTGATTGCAAGTTTGAGTAGTGTAAAGTTTTTCTTGTTTAATCTTATTCATTTATTTTTACATAAGCATTTCTCATTTCTTGGCTCGAATCGGGTTGATTTCAGTAGTTTGCTTTGGTTTTGTCCAGAACCTGTGCTTTGTTTGGGGTAAACGTGCTACAGAATATATATCTTCAGTGAACGTTGCTTGAGGTGTGAGTGGACAAATTATCTCTTGAAGGTGCTTCAACTTACCTTTTTGGTAGACAAGGCTCCTCAAGGTAGAGCTAGCCAGAGGTGTGAGTTGACATTTATTTCAGAAAATTTTTCTTTGTCAAATATTAAGCATGCATAGATAAATATGATTTCCGTTATGGTTTTTATTCTCACACCTTCAGTTAATCTCTTAATCAATTTTCAATCTAAAACTTGTCAAAGTACAGAATAAAAATAAGTTTGTACCCGTTCATATAATTTATTATACATGCATAAAATAAGCAACATAAGTAGTATTTTTGGAAAGAAAGTCCGGTGCAACAAATGACATTTTATTGGTTTGTACATATGAGATAGTAAAAGAATTGTTGAAGCCACAACCTTCTTTGAATTGTTGTCCTGCATGCATTGGAGAATATTAGAAATCACTGAAATTCAAATAAGTTGAAATGGTTATGCTTATTGTATATGTGTTTCCGAAAATAGCAGCTTAAGGACTAAATTCATTTGTTAAGTACTAAACTTGTATATATATATTCTATAAAACGTGGTAGAATGATTTTTTGAGTACTATATAGATAATTTTCATCAGTTTTTACTAAACCTAGAAGAAGTTGAAGATGGAGACATGTTAACCTTTGTGCTTGATCAATTAATTGTGTTTGTCCTCCCTGTCGATTTCATCGTCTTCACCCGTCCTGTGTTAGGAATAAAAGACAAATGTTTTCTTGAGATATAATTGAGTTTTCAAAAGAAGAAAAACATATCTGAATATACTTTAGTGTGCACATACGCACATTACATGTATACATATATGCGTGTGTGTATATAGTATTTGACAAAATTTTATCAAACTAAATCTGAAGTGTTGATTATGATTTGCATAAATTTGTCGTCGAAATTTTTGTGGTGTTTGCCATTATGTTTTAGCTCGAAACCAGAACCTACTTATTGGTTGAATAACTAGAAATTTAAGATTAAGCATAATATGCTATCTTTCAGTCCTTCATAAAAACATTAGGAATCCCACTCATACCTCAAGAATTAAAAGACAGCTGTTTTCTTGAGATATAATCGAGTTAAAAAATAGCGTATTTAAATACGCACACATAAGTGACTGAAAATTAGAAACCTTAAATTAAAGCATACCTTAGAGTGGCATTGAGGTCCCCCATCCATTTAGCCCACTCCCAACGCGGTGCGTACTTGCAATCGAGGATGTGTGTCAACATGCTTAGGAGCAAATAGCCTTAAGCTTTGGACCTTCACAACCTCCAATAACTCCAAAGACGGCAATTACAAAGTATAAGCTTCACCACAAAAATACTTTGAGTTTTGGCAGACTTCCAAGCTTGATGGACTTCACTTTAGGTAATGTAATTATTTCATCAGTTTCTTCTGCGGCAATGATTTCTTCCATCTGCTCACACTTCAGAACTTCTATGCCCTCTATACTCACAAGAAGTTTGACTATGGACGATGAAAACAAGTATTTCAACTGGTTGCAATAATACACCCGCAGCGATTTCAAGTTTCCGAAGCTGCTTCCTGTCAACATCGGTTGTGAACTACCCGTCTCCCAAACACGCGTTAAACTTGGCAGCTTCTGTAACTCGAAGGACCTCAATTTATTGAATGCTTCAACGGAGTGCCTACTTTCTTCATGCTTCGATCCCTTTAGTTGGAAAATCACTTCCATTAAATTACAGTCACTTACAGTAAGATTCCACGGAACTATAAAGTTTAAGGATAGTATGATAATTTTGTATTACCACGGAAAATCACTTCCATTGAATTACAGTCACTTACAATAATATTCCACAGAACTATAAATGAAGATTCCACGGAACTATAAAGTTTAAGGATGGTATGATAATTTTGTATTACCATGGCAGATTTACCTTATGCTGCCAGATTACCTTTATTTTTCATTTCTATTTCAAATTATTTTATTTCTTTCCTTTTTATTTTCTCTTTTTATTTAGATGTGTATTAAAAGTGGCAAAAAATTAATGTATTCCTTTTTATTTGTAATTTGTAAGTGAGAGATTTTATGTTCAATTATTATTAAAGACGAATTTAAACTATGTTACTTCTAGTCATTATTATCATCAAAACGTGTTCCGTCCTATCTCACGTACCGAACGCACTTTTAGTGATAAATAATAGAGTTTATTCCATAAAATAAATGTATAAAAGAATTAAGATAAAAAAAGTAGGAGAAACCATTTTCTCTCTTCCTCCGGTATCCTTTCTCCTCTTTTGCGCTGCAACAGAAGCCCCATTAAACAGCAAGCCGACGACTGCCGAGTGCCGACACAAAAGCTCTGTCGTCCACGGGTCACCAAAGGCTCTCAAACTACACATCCAGAATGCTCTTGCCGTCCTTCATCCAATCCCCAAGTTAGTTTCTATAAATTCGTAGGCGATTTTCCTCAATTTCTAATTTAAGAAACGGTGACCAAAACCGGCCAACTTTCGGTCAATATCACCGGAATTGGACCTCGACCCAAGAGGTAGAAATGATCCTCTTCTCGTGGGCTGTTCTCCAATGTAAGTTCTTTTTCCAAATTTTCAACTTTCAGTTTTGGGATTGATTCTTGATTTTGAATTTTATTCGATTTTGTGTGTGAATGTCGGAGATGAGACTTATGTTAATTATTGTATCTGTGAAGTTGTTGAAACCCCTAACGATTACGTTCTCGGTTGAAGCATGTCTATAACATGGTGTAGGCTTGAACTCTGTAGAACCTTGTATTGTTGTGAATAGGAATTATAAAATTCATAGGAATTTTATAATTCATTGGAACACTTTTGCATAGGAATTATAAAATTCATGGAAAGAATGTGAAAATGTGGTACGGAATTAGAAAATGGGGGCCAAAATCATGTTATGATGAAGGCAATAGCTTAGCCTGATTCCTTGTTTACTGTAGTTGTCCAGTAGATGTTTAAGACTTAATCTGGAGGAAATTCTCTCTTGAAGTTGCTTGAACTTACGTATTTGGTAGACAAGGCTCCTCATGCCTAGATAAAGAAATGTTTATTTAAGAAATGCTTTTTCTTTATCAAATATTAAGCATGCCTAGATAAATATGATTTCCGTTATGTTTAGGGGAAAATCAGATTTTATGAATTAATATCAGACCTTATAGTGAATGATCATATTATTCAGCTTACATTAGTTGTGGCCAGCTAGTGTATCATAATATTATTTAGCTTACATGTGTATGATCAATATTACATGTGTCATTCTACAAACATGTCATTCATCTTTTACGTGTATGGTATTACAGAACTTTTAGCATTATAAATTGAAATGCAAATATTGGTAGCTAGAGACAACTTTTCCAAATTATCATAACAAATAAGCAAACTCTAATTTAGAAACAAACAGTTACAATCACAATCGAAATTTATAATACATAAAATAAGCAACATAAATAGTATTTTTGGAATGAAATTCTGGTGCAACAAATGACCTTTTATTGGCTTGTACATATGATATGGTAAACGAATTGCTGAAGCCACAACGTTCTGTAAACTCTTGTCCTGCATGCATCGGAGAATATTAGAAATCACTGAAGTTGGAATAAGTTGAAATGGTAATGCTTATTGTATATGTGTTTCAGAAAATAGCGGTTTAAGGACAAAATTAATTTTCAAGTCACTTAGCACTACAGTTATGTTTATTGTATATGTGTTTCTCAAAACGGTTATGCTTGTTGTAGATCAGGTGGGACATGCTAACTGAAAAGGGTTATTCCAATATTATTGTGGAATCTGATAAAGGTTTCTTGAGGCAGTTGCTGATCCGAAAAGCTTCTTCCATCTTAACTGCTATTGGGTGTAAGACTTTTATTGGGCTTACATCTATATAGGAGTCCTAATTGATTAAGGATAAAAGAAAGGAAGTAATATTTGATTATTCCGGATTACTTATGGTGAAGTATAGCAATAATTTTTGGGAATATCAATCCTATTAGTTCATGGATTTTAGAGGTACTAAAGATCTGTATTAGGGTTTTCTTTATGGGCGAGAAACCTAATACTCTCACCTATAAATATAAGGCTTAGGTCCCACTTTTATACACATTATTCTAGCACAAAACACTACCTCATATAGGAGTGCATAAGGCGTGTAGAGAGAGATGAAGATCTTTGCTTGTTCGTTGCTGATCATGGTTCAATCTTGTTCATATCAATGGCTTCTCAAGGTTAGTACTTGCATATTATAGATCGACTTGCATTGGGTACCTCAAAAAAATCAATTAGGTAGCAGAATGTGGTTTGACGATCCTTATTGTTCAATTTTTTAAGTACTATCCATGTATGTATATATTCTATAAAACATGGTAGAATAATTTTTTGACTACTTTATGGATAATTTCATCAGTTTTTACTAAACCCAGAAGAAGTTGGAGATGGAAACATGCTAACCTTTGTGCTTGATCAATCAATTGTGTTAGTCATCTTCATCCACCTGTAGAATTCATCATCTTCATTTTCATCGTCACTGTACAATTTGTCATCGTTATCCTTCATGTTTTAGAAATAAAAGACATGTTTTCTTGAGATAGTATTGAGTTTTAAAAAATAAAATTACTTAAATACACTTTAGTGTGAACATATGCACATTTATATGGTATTTGACTAAATTTTGAGAAATCTTTTGTCAAACTAAATATGAACTGTTGATTATGCTTTCCCTAAATTTGTAGTAAAAATTTTGGTGGTGTTTGCCATATTATGCTTGTAGCTCAAAACCAGAACGTATATGTTGGTTGAATAAATAGAAATTTAAGATTGAGCATATATAGCTCACTGACTGTAAATTATCAACCTAGCTATTCTTCAGTCCTTCGTAAAAACATTAAGGATCGAAAGAGTTGGAACAAACAACTTGAAGCATTACTGTTTAGGAGAAAATCTTTGTTGGTTTAGTGGTTGTATATTGATGATGCGGTCTTCCAGGTGGACACAAAAGTGATTGCAAATTAGAAACATTAATCTAAAGCATACCTTGTCCATTCCTGTCGAAATGCGGGGTTTACTTGCAATCGGGGATTATGCGTGTCAAATGGCCTTAAGTCTTGCACATTAATAACCTTCAATAACTCCAAAGACGGCAACTTCAAAGTATAAGCTTCGCCACAAAAATACTTGAGTTTTGGCAGGCTTTTAAGCTTGATGGACTTCACTTTAGGTAATGTAATTATTTCCCCGGCTTCTTCTTCTTCTGCCGCAACGATTTCTTCCATCTGCTCGCAGTTATAAACTACTATGTCCTCTACACTCGCAAGAAGTTTGACTATGGACGAAGAAAACAAGTATTTCAACTGGTTGCAACAATTGACGCTCAACCATTTCAAGTTTCCGAAGCTGCTTCCTGCGAACATTGGTTGTGAACTACCTGTCTCCCAAACACGCGTTAAACTTGGCAACGTATCTAACCGCAAGGACCTCAATTTATTGAATGCTTCAATGGAGTGACTACTGTCTTCAAGCTTCAGTTCCTTTAGTTGGAAAATCACTTCCATTGAATCGCAGAAAATTACAGTAAGTTTTTCGAGATTATCATCATCATTTGAGTCCTCAAGATTAGTTGGTGTAACCTAGAAAATTAAACATGATCAACAAGAAGATACAATACTAATTAAAAGTTGTACTTATAGAGGTTAATTGAACCTAATTTAAAAGCTTACCTCCGAATTAATTGGACGTGGCAATATTTCAATAGAGCGATGGACGTTAGGTCTTGAATATGGTGTGCATCCACATCCAGCTGGGCACCAATTTGATGAACGTGTTGGAGAAGCGCTGAAATCATGACTTGTTGAATCCTTCTCAGACTTATTCTCCAACTTCTTTCTTTGTGGAATTACAGCACCCAATGTCTTCAAATTTTCACAATCGCCCACGTGCATATTTTTTGTGGATGACCATTGAAATGTAGATCCCGCTGGACAAAAACTTGTGAGACGAGGCAGGCTTCGTAGTTTAAATGTGTTCAGTTTCCTCGGATACAAAATCATGTCTTTTGTCGCCTCTTCTTCATTTTCCTCTGTGATTCTGACTATAGTTTCCATGTCCGTACATAGATCTATCGTTACCTCTTCAAGATTCAAAAGTTCTCAGGCAATTAAATGCGAGAACACATAATTTATTCCAAAACAAAATGTCAATTCCAAATATCTCAAATTTTGGAAGCCCTGGAATCCAGACGGAATGTTTTTCCACAAGTGCGTAAACGAACATTTGAATATCTCCAACTTACGTAACTGGGGACATGTTGGAGCTGTCTGCCCATCCATAACTATATGGATTTTCAGATCAAATAGCACGCCTTCAAACTCCATATATTTCAATACTACCTCTTCTAAACTTGGAAACCATGAAATGCACTTTGATGGAAATATTGCTTTTTCAAATATTCCTGCAGATTGATGCTCAAGCCTTGGCGTTGTTTCCTGAAAAAGAAAAATCATTATCCGTTAAACAATTTCAAATTTCCGACTGCCCCCTCATATCATAGAGATTGGAGAGTGGGACATACCTCTTGGTTGGAGTATAGCTTGTTAGCTTGGAAGAAACCAGCCAAACTCTGTAGACCCCAGAGTTTCAAATTGGTTAATTTATTGAAAGATATGCTATCGGCTTCTTCCTCATGTTCGCTCCCCTGCTTCGACACAATTTCTTCCATTTGATTACATTCACCAATATCTAATTCCTCGAGTTGTACCAAGTTTCTCACTACTGATAGCGAAAAGGCATACTTTAAAACACCACAATCTGACAATCGAAGGAATCTTAGGTTGGTCAAAAAGCTATTCGGAAGCTGACTAGCTGATTGTTTGCGAGGAAAGAGTGCACTTGTTCCATTTACAAGATACTCGATATTTGGACAATCATCAAGATACAAAACTTTCAGATCTTGAAATCCCTCTTCGTCTAATTCAGTGAGGGCAGAGAAATTTTTAACATTGCGCAAAGCCAATTTTTTAGATTTTTTCAACATAAGTCCAACTGCTTGACTCTCCATCAACTCCCTTGCATCACTTTCAACAATCACCAAACAATTTTCGAACGCATAAGTTGTCATCATCATCAACTTCCTTGGATCACTCACATCATCATCATCAGCACATCTATCGATCATCTCACAAAATCCCTGTGCCCCAGTTCCCAAGCATATACAGAATTTTATTGTTGGGCTTTTCAAGACTAAGTCTTTTGGCAACAAGTGGATGACATCGGAGGCTATTTCTATGGATAGAACCTTCAAATGATCAGACAGAGACATCACCTCAGAAATGCTTGCCATCCTCTTATCTTCTCTTCCTGTTCCAAGGTCCCATTTATCAAAGCTACCCATCATATACAACTCTTCAAGTCTACATAAGCCGGAGAAGATACAATGTGGAATCACCGCAAGTTCACTGCAGTTTGTCGTGTCTAACAACCTCAACTGTTTAAGTCGTCCAATTTCCCTCGGCAACTCAAACATGTAATAACAATCCCGAAAGCTGAGGATTTCTAAATTCTCCAAAGGCCCAATAACATCAGTAGACATGCCATCAAAGTCAGACCCATCTAGGATCAAGGTCCGCAGGTTCTTCAGTACTCCTGGTGATCTTGATGAGCCTAGGTCTTCCATTTCCATTTCCATTTCCACCAAAGCTAAAACCTTCAGTTCTTTCATCTCATTACAAATGATGTCCATGCTACCTTCTGAAAAACATCCATCCATCATCTGTAGAAGCTCAAGTTTTGGGCAACCAACTGGAATCTCCAGATCGCCAACCAGTGAGATTGTGTCATATGTAGCTAAATTTGGCCACTCTTTATTTTTAGCATGACTTCTTACCAGAAATCGATGTGGATCTCTTGAAGCAATCGATATGGCAACATCGCGAACTATGTCATGCATTTTTGTAGTCTCCCTGTTGCTACTATCTATCAACAAAAACCTTCTTTGTAGTTGGGCAACCAACGAATGCACTCTATTTCTTGTATCTTCCAAAGTAGAGCAGTTGCTAAAATATCCTCGACCCCACCCATATCGAACCAAATACTCAATTGGAATATCATAATCTTCTGGAAATAAACTACAAAGTAAAAGACATGACCTGGCTTCATCACTCTCCAATCTATCATAACTCAATTTTATGCTAGAATAAACTTTGTCATTCACTCCAGGGATGTTCACTGGGGTAGAATGTCGCAACTGATTAAGGGCATCATCCCATTCACGCTTGCTTTTCTTTTCTAGAGCTTTTCCAACCGTTACAATTGCAATAGGTAAACCTCCACATTCATTCACAACCTCTTTTGCAACGGAACGTAAATCACGATCATCGAAGGATTCGTCTACCATTTCTCTGAAGAGCTCCCATGATTCTTCTGGTGTTAAAGTCGGGACTGCAATAATTGGTTCACTTCCCATCCTGTTGCAAACGTCCGAATCTCGTGATGTCAACAAAACTTTGCACCCTTTATGAGCATCTCCAGAAGGGAGTCCAATATCCTCAAAATTAGGCTCTGTCCAGACATCATCTAATACAATCAGGATCCTTTTTATTTCCGTGAGTCTCCCACGTAGCCTTCGTGCTCTTCCGGACTCGGATTCCTCTTCAAATTTCAATTCTATTCCGTCTGCAATTTCCGACTGGATCGTCCTAGTACTTGGACTTTGAGACACAGTTGCCATCACAATTTTATCAAACAAGTCTAGTTTTGCCAATCTTACGATGATTTCTTTCACCATTGTGGTTTTACCCACACCCCCCATTCCACAAATCCCGATCATTCGTACTTCTTCCCTCTTCAAACCCTCTATCACCTCATTCATGTTTGCCATTCTGGACTTAAAATCCTTAAAACCTTTCTCGAATGTTGACGATATCTCTGGTGGAGATGCAGGATCGACCACATTTTCAAGTGTTACTTTGTTTTGGAGGACAAGAACATATTGTTTAATCTCATCGGCTTTCCGACTCAAGCTCCATCGATACACACATCGCCTTTTCTTGTTGATTTCATTCTCAAACTGCGACAGTTTTTTGACCACGTCTTCCACAATCTTTAGCCAACTGTCAACATCAGGTTTGATGGTTTGACCGTTCCTTTTGGCAGCATCTACCAAACCCTGCAGTCTATCTTTCTTGTGATAGAGCTCTTTTATCTCACCCTGAAGACTTTCAAGGTTGGAATGGTAATTAACCAAATAGCCACACTCCCTTCCTATTGGTGTGACCAGGCACTCTCCAATTTTTGAGGCAATTGAAATTAGAAAATCCGCTGCCATTTCCTTCTGTAATCAAGGACAGCGACTGGAATGCTCCTCTTTGTTGGTAGCTTCTGGAAGTCTCGTGCTCAGTGCCCGCCTAAAACAAAACAAGCAATACAACATTAATAATCAGATATTTTTGTCATGTTTAAATCTAGGTTGTATTTTACTATTTTTATTTTATGAAGAAAAAAAAATTCTGTGCGATGCTTTGATAGCATTTGACAATAAGATCATTATTATATTTAAAGAGTTAATCTTATTTTACTGCTTGAAATTTTTTTGTTTTCAACATTTCATACATTAAGTTTTTTTGTCTCAATTTGGTACCTAAAATCATAATTCTAATTCTAAGATATTTTCATATATCCGTTAAGTTTTCCATTATAATCTATTTTAATTGATGACATAGTGTCTATGTGAATAATAACTGAGCATCACGTGTCAATATAGGTCCACGTGAATATTAAAAAAATATAGAAATAAAAAAATTACTAATAAAAAATTTAAAAAAAAATCGCAAACCCTATGCTACAATTTAGCAATAATTATTTATGATTTAAAATATTTTTTTTCCAAAATAGTTTAAAATATTTTTAAATCCTCCAAAATCAAACGTACCGAAATAAGTTTTTCTTTTAGTATGTTAAGAGAAAATAGGCTTGAGAATAATATAAAAGTACCAATACACAGTGTGTACAAAATAAAACGTACCAAAATAAAAATAATGTACCAATATTAACAATATGTGTCAAATCAGACATACCAAAATTGCAAATAAACGTACCAATTAATAATTTTTGTAAATTCAAACGTACTTGCAAGTAATATATATGTAATGTATTGTACATAATAATAATTCGTCAACAACTATACTTAAAAAAAAATATTTATATATATATATATATATATAATTTCACAAAAAAATTGAAAAATTACTTTTATATTGATCACCAACTATTTGAAAATGAAAAAAAAAACCATTTACAAAAAGAAATAATATTAAATGTTTGCATAACAAAAAACAAAAAAAGTGATCGAAAAAACATATTTGGAAGAAGAGAAAATAAACTTTAATTAATAATATCTCCACTAAATAAGGAAAAGTGCATCATGCAGATAAAATGATAAATTCAAAAATTATTTTAATTTTAAAAAATAGAGATGACTATTGGTCAAAGTACTTTAATCAAATTTTAAAAAAGCACTGATGTTTAATCTAGGGCAATGCTATTCACACACCCCATTTTATCTCTCATACACCCTTGTTAAATTTTTGTTCATTGATCTTCTTCAATTCATTCTATCCAACGGCCCGAAATTGAGAAGGGTGTGTGAGAGATAAAAATGGGTGTGTAGATAGCACCACCCTTAATCTAAATAATATAGAAAAACTGTAGAGAATTTTAATTTTCCCTTCTTTTTTTTTTGGGTATCAAGTATCTATGCCTTGTAGGATTTTGATTAAAGCACTTACGTGCATTAGACCGCATCATGCATCTCTCCATTTATCAAATTAAAAATTATTATTGTGATCTTCAAAATTAAAATTTTGTATATTGGTTTGTTAATTTGGGCTTTAATTAGTTAAGCGAATTTTTTTTTTTTTTTTGAGATAATCTTGGTTTTTATTCAAAATATTTACCCAATTATCTCTTTTTTATAATTTTTCCGCACAAAATATTTTTTCTCCTAAACTTTACCTTCAAGATAACAAAAATAGTGGATGTTTATATATTTTTTTAAATTATTATGTATACATTTTATTGAGAGAACTATTTTGTATACATTATTGGTAGGTTTATTATTGGTTTTCATACTTAATTTTGTTCATATTATCTACTGGTATGTGTAGTTTTAATTTTTGGTACATTTAGGTGTGTACTTATCATTGATTGTTATGTTTAGTTTTAGTATTTGGTACAATTTATTTTAGTTAACGGTACGTTTGATTTTAGTTTTTCGTACGCTTAATTTAATTTTTGGTACATATCATTGATTGATAACTTAATAATTATGTCTCTTTATTTAGGAGTAATAATAATAATAATAATAATAATTTTGGTTTAAAGAAGGCTAGATTTAGGAGCTTTGGGTGTTGTTTCTGGAATAAATTGGTGGATTAATGATAGTTCATGTAATTTTGAATTTAAAAAAAAAGGACATTTTAATAAACGTGCCACCAAAATTGTAGAAAGTAGTTTAATAAAAAGTCTAAAAGCTAGGAATGTTGGGTCTATCAAATTCAAAAATCAACTACCTAGATCAAAATTATCTTTTAAAATAAGATCATCACTGTGTAAAATATTTAAATTTGTATTTGTTTATTGTGTTTCTGAACTTGAATTATTTGAAATTGTTGTTGATACATAGAATTCTTTATAAATAGACTCCTGTAATTCTATTTTTTAAACAAAAATCCACCTATATTTAAATATCAAATTGAAACACACCTTTTCTGATTGAAAGTAGCAAGCAACTCCAGTACTGGTACAGAGGCCAAGTGGAAGGTTGTTTTGTCCCGTTGTCCTTTACTCGCTTAGTGGCTTCTGTTTGAGGGCATCTGAAATTGTCTGTTTCGGTATTAACTTTTGTAAACGGAATCTGAATCCATTGACATGTAGACAAAGAAAATAACCTCTTATTACAAACTATTTACATCCTGCCAAAACATCTTAATTATATCAACAAACTTTACTAATACCTACAGTAATGATGAAATCCTAAATTTCATCTAGTTTCTTTCCTTATTTTGGCAAGCATTTTAGTTTTATAGGATACAATATACATATATATATATATATATATATATATATATATATTCTTCTTTTTATTATTATATAATGATAATCTTCGTAAAAATAAAATCCAGGTTAACAAAATAAAACTACACATGTAGTGGGTAGTTTTTTCTTTTAATTTTTAAAAATAAAAATATAAAAAATATTTCAACAAAAATAATAATAAAATTACAAATAAAAATAACATCTAAAAGTGCAAATTTCCAAACGTGCTAGCGTGTGGTAAAAGGATAGTATCTATATATGTGAAATATAGGTAAATTAAACCTTGAACCAAATCATGTTCTTTATCTTCAAGTAGATACTTTAATCCAAGTAAAATAATTTACCTATATCTACCTGTGAAATATAGGTAAACTAAATTACATCCTTTCTGTTCAAGGTAAATGGTTTTGCATTTATTATTACATACATTAAGCACATTTTAGTTTTATTATACATTCAAGAAGGTGCTCAAATGCCTAAAACCAAAGAAGCAATGCCCCAACACAGCATTCACAATCAGATATTTTTGTCCTGTTTAAATCTAAGTTGTATTTTATTTTCATTCTTATTTTATCAAAGGAAGAGTTAGGATTTGAAATTAGGACCTCTTTCACTATGAAAATTTTCACACTTGATGAACAATTAGCTAGTATCGTTAGAAACCAGTCACCAAGATCTACCAAACAATATCCATGACAAGTATAAACTTATGTGGCAAATGAACTATTACATGTATTTTTACTTCAATTCTTTAGTATTATATTATTACAAAAGTATTCAATATTGAGCGAGATTGCGTGATATATATATATATATATATATTGTATCGCGAAGGCCGTTTTGCGAGATATTCTATAATATTACAATGTCCCCAATATTGTATGATACTTACATGATATGATAAGCAACGTGATATATTGAGGTTTTTTTAGTTTTTTAATTTCTTTATGTTTTTTGTTTTATTGTTTTTTCATTCATCCTCATCCCGTTATCATAGGCCCCACACCTCCTCTAGGTTTTTTTTTTCAATTTTTTTCCAGCAGCTCTCATGGTTCGTTTCAGATTTCAAGCCTCCTTTCTCTATCACCCACTGTTTTTGATAGTTTTTCAGCCCAGCGAGATAACTTATCAAATTTTTTTTTTTTCAATTTTTTCTCTGTCTTTATCTTTTGTTTGAGTTTTGTGTTGATCTTTGTTAGTTTTCCTCTATTACTCATACCTTAGGGCTTAAGCATCACTTAGCTCAAACCCGTAAAGATATGAAGCCTTGCTACAAAGTCCCACGTGTGCTTAGCATTTGAATATAACTTAATTAGATTTAAACGCTTAAAATTTAAAGATTTTTTGTTTTTTATTTTTTTATTTTTTATATAACATATGTGCCTTTTAGGATTTTGATCAAAGAACTTATGTACATTAGGTCACATCAATATTTCTCTATTTATCAAATTAAAAATTATTACTGTAATTTTTGAAATTAAAATTTCATATCTTTTTTTTTTTTTTTGAACAAACGATATTATTTATACTAAAGGGAGAGGAGGGAGTGGGCTTAGCCTTACAATAGGCTAGCAATAATGTGATTCAAATTCACCTTTGGTGAAAATTGAACCTAAGACTTCTCACTTACAAGTGAAGAGGAATGTTATTGGACTGTAGTACTAAGTGGCAAATTTCATATCTCTTAATTTGTCCTTTAATTAGTTGAGCCATTTTTCAGGAGATAATCTTGGTTTTTCGTTCAAAATATTTATCAAATTATCTCTTTGTTATAATTTGTTCGTAAAAAAAAATAATTTTTCTCCTAAAATTAAAATATAATTTTAACTTCAAGATAACGAAAATGGTGGATAATTAAAATTTTAAATTATTATGTCTACATTTTATTGAGAGAATTATTTTGTATACATTATTGATACGTTTATTATTTGTTTTCATACTTGATTTTGTTCATATTATCGATTGGTTCGTTTAGTTTTAATTTTTGGTACGTTTAGTTTTGTATATATCGTTGATTGGCACGTTTAGTTTTAGTGTTGGTACGTTTAATTCTAGTTTACGGTATATTTGATTTTAGTTTTGGTACATTTAATTTTAATTTTTTGGGTACATATCATTGATTGATAACTTAATAATATGTCTCTTTGTTTTGGATTTGGTTTATAGATGGCTAGATTTAGGAGCTTTAAATATTATTTTTTGAATAAATTGGTGGATTAATGGCACTTCATTTAATTTTGAATTTTGGAAAGAGGACATTTTAGAAAAAATGGCACCAAAATTGTAGAAAGTAGTTTAATAAAAAGTCTAAATGCTAGGAATGTTGCACCTGGTTCAAAATTCCCCTTACTTGTATATAGCTATATATGTGAAATAATTGTAAATTAAATCTTGAACCAAATCACATTTTTTATCTTTAAGTAGGTACTTTAATCTACATAAAATAATTTACCTATACCCATATGTGAAATATAGGTAAAATAAATCTTGAACCAAATCACATCCTTTATGTTGTAGGTAATTATTTTGCATTTATTATTACATACATTAAGCACATTTTATTGTTATTATATATATATATGTAGTAAAATAATTTACCTATATTTATATAGGATACAATTAAATAATTTTGAAAAAAAAAATTACATTCTTATATTTTGTTGGTAACTAATGCTCACATATTTTGAAAACGGAAAAACTAAACCACAAAAAATCCTAATTTATGCAAATTTGAAAAGCAACTAAGGCATTTAAAAAGGAAAAAAAATAAAACAAATGAAAACCCTAGCATCATATCCTTTTATTATTAATATGCAATGAAATCATGATATTAACATTTGTTTTTAAGCTGTCATAAGGGTATTTTAGGCATCTAAAAGTACAAAACCGTGTGAAGTCAAACCTAATCAACAAAATTGTTGAGCTGGAGCCTAGTTATAGTGTTGGAGCTCAGTTGAAATACAATATTCGGCAGGCACTAGAATGTAAAACTCACACTTTTGTTTTTTAGATCAGGCAAGGTAAAAACAAACACCTAAAACAACAAATATTGGAAAGAAATAGAGTTTTTAAGAAGTACGTACGTACCTATATCGTAAATCAACGCAATGCAACTGTGCGGCAGAGTAAAAGTAAAATTATGAAATATATGCCTTTGTTCAGCAACAAATCATAAGTCTGGTACTGGTAGTGGTGCTTCACGAATTTGCTAGAAAATTTGAATGTTGAATGCTAGCATGCACAAGGAGGGCAGATTATGCACATCAATGCAAATATATGAGTAGATAACTTCAATGTGGAAGAGTTAATAAGAGCTTTCTAACAATATAGGCAGGAGAAGCAATAAAATATATATGTTAAGTCATTGAGTTTTTGTTAAGAAAATATACTATGATGAGTTTTAGTTAAAGAAAATTGAATTTTAAGGTGGTAAAGTTATATGTGATGGTTTCAGTGCATGTGTATATTTATTTACTCATTATTATTTTATAGTATGCAAATTTTAAATAATTTACATTCCACCACCACATAGCAAACGCGATTTCAAACTTTTTGTATTGCGATGAGAAAATTAAATATTTGATTATAAGGGGGAGTTAGCTCAATTTCAGTTGACGTCGATGGACATCAAAACACAATAACATATAGTGACAAACACCTAAACAACAAATATTCAAAAGAAATGGAGTTTCTAAGAAGCACATACATACCTGTATTGTAAATTAACCCAATGCAACTGTCTGGTAGAGAAAAAAAATGAAATTCTGTAATCTATGCCTTGTTCAACAACAATATGTACTGGAACCTGGTGCTTCACGGATTTGCTAGAAATATAATGTAAAACCATCATTTTTGTTTCTTGGTCAACAGGGGTAAAAATGAACACTTAACACAACAAATATTGAAAAGAAAGAATTTCCAAGATGCATATATATATATATATATATATATATATATATATATATATATATATATATATATATATATATATATATATGTACCTGTATTGTAAATCAATCCAATGCGACTGTCCGACATAATAAAAGTTCTGAAATCTATGCCTTATTCAGTAACAACTCATGTGTCTGGTTCTCGCATTGGTACTCACGAATTTCCTAGAAAATATGAATATTGAACGGTATCAAGGACAGATTATGTTACCTCAGCAATGCAAATATATGAGCAGATAACTTGAATGGGGAAGGGTTAATAAGAGTTTTCCAACAATATAAATAGAGAAACAAAAAAAAAAAAAAATTTAACGAGCATTACCTCAAGAGGAGGTGATTCTAAAGTAAGGTATTTTTATTCTCTTTTAACACGAAAAGGACAAAGTGAGAGAATGGGATGCTTTGCTACCGAACCCATTTTGGATTCTCTTTAACAATAAAAAAGTGAAAAAGATTTGGATGCTTTGCTCACGAACCATTTGGTATTCTCTTTAACAAGAAAAAGGATAAAGTGAAAGAAAATTGGATGCATTGCTTCCCAACCCCAAATTCTCAAAGGACAATACATGGCTTGAGCCATCCTCTTCGTCGGGTCACATTATTTCATAGTACAAACGTCACAATTAGAATTTGTAATCTATTTCGAATAATATTAGGCTTACTATTAGTCATGACATATAAATTTTGTACGAATTTGTTTGAAAATGTTTTTAAAATTACTAAAAGCGTTTTTTATGAAAAATATATTTTTTTTAATTCCTATTACAATAAATGGAATCGAACAATGAACCAGCCTAATCCTAGTAACCCATTTTCCAACAAGGTATCATAAGCTATCAGAATGTCCACCTGCAAGGCACATCTAGGAAGCCCATTATTTCTATGGTAATTTTTCAGAAACTCCTTCAAAAGCATAATATCGTCTCCAATTCGTCCACTTTGTCACTTAACTCATCAAAATGTACAGCTGTGATCATTTTCGTCCACTTTGTCAGAACTTACGTCAAAATAAGACACGGATCATGCATGTGAGGCTGAATCAAAAGGTAAATAAGAAAAATCAAATGCGAAAATTGTTGCAATGGTCCCTCAACTCTAACCCGATTGGAGCAATGGTCCCTCAATTTTAATCCAATTAGAGCGATGGTTCTTCAACATTAACCTAATTGTTACAATGGTCATTTAACTATGACTGATTTTGAAGGAAGTTCTGACGGAGTAGACGAAAAAAACCATAGTTGTACATTTTAATGAGTTAAAGGACTAATGGTCACGCGTTTTTAGTTGAGGAACCAACGCTCTAATTGGGTTAACATTGAGGGACCATTGTTACAATTTTGTTGACAAAATGGGGCCAAGAGTTATAGAAGGTAGCGGTAACAAGCAAAAACTATGGTCTTTTCCTTCTGCAGTGAAGAACAATTACTCATGAGTTGTTTGCATAAGTGGTCTCTTCTTTTCTGTATGTCGGTACTCTTTAAGGCTATGTAAGATGTAATTCATTTGTTTGAACTTCTTTTATTGAATATTCCATACCCTTGACCAAAAAATAAAAAAAATGTTTCTAAGAAATATGAGTAAAGAAATATATATATATATATATATATATATATATTTTTTTTTCAAACGATAGATTTTGTTAGATTAGCCACCAACAAAATTCGAACTCACACTATCATGCAATGACAACTTCTTTTACTTGTGAAATTATGCGTTATCCCTCTGTTAATAGCATAAACGTACCCTTACATGTGAGTTAAAAATTGCATTTCTTTCCTTTATTCTGTTCATCGTCCCTTTTCACCCTCTCTCTCTACAACTATTTTCCACCGCCAAAGGAATATCCCAAACTAACAAATCTCAAAGCCATTTCTTTCAAATCTCAATTCAATTGTACGCCACGGGTCTTGCCTAGCTATGGGCTACAGTTATCGCGGATGGGTAACCGCGGTTATTACCCATAACCGTTTAAGTTTTTACCCGCATAACCGTTTACCTGTTGGGTATTTACATAAACGGATATACCCATACCAATAACCATACCCATTTACCCATAACCGTGTACCTGTTTACTTTTTTTTTTATCCGTCTACCTATTTTTTTAACAACTTAAAAATTAAAAATAAATTTGTCATAATTTTCTTTTTTCTAATTATTAAATACTGTTATAAGTACATTTAACATGTATTTTTATATTAACAACAATATTATTTATGAATATACATTTAACATGTATTTTTATATTAAGGCAAGACTCTTGCCTTTGCTGCCTAGAAATCCATTTTCCAGTTTTAGAAGCTTGGTTAAAACTTTTCATTCAAACTGATCCAATCAGAGCTTTAAAAGCTAAAGCCTCACAAAATTGTTTCGCGGATGGAGAGTGAGACAGAGGAGAGAGAGAAGACGGAATGGAGGTATAGAGAGACGAAGAGGGACAAGTGAGAAAAGGGCTTGGCATGGCATCGCGTGAAGAAATATAGGGTAAAATGACTAGTAACAGAAAAATAACATAACTTTTATATTTGAATATGAAACCTAAAGAACTTTACTAACAAGTTTAAATCCAAATTTTCACAACGAAAGCTATCTTCTAATTATTCTATCACTTGAAAATTTTATTATTTTAAAGCACGTACGTAAATCAAAACTAGTATCCACTTAACTACACACAAGTCATTATTTTAAAAACAATTACACAAAATCACTCTCTTTTTTGGAGAAAAACTTGTGTGAGGCTTGACATGCTACTAGACAATGCTGAGTGGTAGTCCCATACCATTCATAACTTGCCATGTGTTAAATATTGTTGCATTAGTATAATTTCTTATTTTTATTTTATATCATAATTCAAAATTTAATTAATAATATATATATATATATATATATATATATATATATATATGGAAAAGTAAATTGTTAGAAGGCTTGAACTTCAAGGACGCCACAATCACACGGTAAGAGAGGAATGCAGATTCGAGTGAAGTGCAGCTACGGAAAGGATTGTCGGGAATGGGCGATGGTGGAATTGCAAGGGGCGCTGGAAATTCACCACAATTTCAAGACCACCTCCTTTTGCAGCACCTGCCCTGGAAAACTGAAGCAGTTTCAACTCTTCCAGGAGTGATGGAATCGAAAAAAATGTATTCGAATTTTGAATAATCGAATGTGTTTATGTATGTGACTCATTGCAAACAAACATTAGCCTTCTCATGATTCGCATAAAAAATAATCACAAGCTTATCTCTCTCTCACGGCCTTGCATGGCTGTTGGGAAATTGTGCAAATTTTAGGTAATTACTGGTTCAAAGGTTTATTAATCCATCAAAGCTAGATTAAGTTTCTGACTAACCTCATTATTTCAATTCAATTAAAAAAAAAAAAAAACTTCTCATTATTTCAATGTATTATCAAACTATTATTAAGGAAGGGCATATAAATTCTGGAGAAGAACCCAATTCTCAAAACCAACTTCGTCCACCAGTAGTTTGTCGTTTCCAATTTTCAAATATTAATAGACTATAGATGTAAAATTGAACGAGTTATAAGTAATCATTAGAGAGAGTTGAGAGATGGGAGATGAGAGACTTAATAAAGGGAGAGCCTGAAGAGCAAGGAAGAATTGACGGCATTGTAGATCACTGGTGCCGACGAGAGAAAAGAGGAGGGTTTGCAGATGGAGGTAGATTTAACTGGGATTGTGTATTTTGTTTTTACCATTTCAATTTTTTAAGAAATAATGATTTAAGTTTTTAATTTTATTTTCATATAAAACTAAAAATAAGAAATCATATTTAAGTTTAACACATGGCAATTTATGAGTGGCGTGTAGTGCCACTTAGCATCATCCAATGGCATGTCAAGCCCCACACAAGTTTTTCTTCTCTTTTTGGCACTCCATTTCATAATGTTATTTCCTAAGTAGACAACATTTCACTATTAATTAACCTCGATTTTATTGGCTTTGACGTCAGGCTTCTTCACCTCCGCCTTTTGTACGGTCACACTCAAAACTCCATTCTCCATGGCAGCCTTAATATGATCAACCGTTACATTCTTCGGCAGCTGAAACCTCCCCAAGAACTTGTCGCTGCTCTTCTCCACTATGTGCCACTTGTCGTTTTTGTCGTCCTTCTTCATGTTCCTCTCTCTGAAGCACCATGTTGTCTGCACCTCATCCTTCTTCAGCCCCAGAATGTCCGTCTTGAACGCGTGGCTTCCAGGGTCTCATTCCAGTCGACCCTAGTGTTCATAAAAGCCGAATTTTCTCGAGAAAATTCAGGAAATGCGGAGAGTGATGAGGAGGAAGGGGATGGGAAATCCTTGAAAGGGTCCCAAAGGTTGAGGTAGAACGGGTCGAAGATGCTACTGCCTCGTCGAGAGTTGGGGATGAGAGACATTTTGGAAAAAACTTGATGCGGTTTTGTTTGGATGCGGAGAAAAGTCCTGGGAATCAAAATTAGAGCCGGTAGAGAGAGTTCTTACTTTGCTTCACTGGTTGGTGAAGGAAGTGGGTTAGTGGCATATTTATAAGGAGTCAAAGACGTTTCTAGAAAATTCCAGGTACCGGAAAACTAAAAAAGGGCATGAAACCAAGCAGCACAAGGAAGACGAAACAGAAGTTGCTAGAAACTTCCTGAATGAAAAAAATTGGACTTCAACAAAAAAAAAAAAAAAAAAAAATGTTGGGATAGAAGAGAGGAAAGAATTCCACTAAACTAGCTTTATTGCACGTGCATGTGTGTGGAAGATTTTTTTTTTTTTGGTCAAAACAATTAGGTATAAGATTCCAATCTTATGGTGCACAATAAAAAGCTTTGCTTCAATCTTATGGCGTATAGAACATCTACTGGTTGGGGCTTTGTGGAGGATCTTTCTTTTTAGGCTGAAATGTTTTTATGTTTTTTTAGTATATTTCATGTATTATTTTGTACACATCACATTACTTGTTTTTATTTTTTTTTATTTTTTTATTTTTATTTTTTTATGAACAAACTATCATCTGCACTAGAGGTGGGCTAGCTAGCAATAATGTGGTTCGAATTCGCATTTGACGAGAATCAAACCTAAGAACTCTTATTTACAAATGAAGAGGAATTCCACTAGACTAGAGTACTAAATGACCATCATATTACATAAGTGTTGGTACGTAATTAGTTTGTTTGGGCTCTAACTCCTCTTGACTTTTAGATAAGCTATTTCGTGAGATGTTAAATGTTATTGATATTTAGTAGATATTGTTAATGAGATAAGATCAAGGGACACATATTTTGACAAATATCTTTACACTTCATATTATCTCTTGGATTTTTTATATTTAATGGTCATGATAAAAAGCAGTGTTCTAAAAATCGACCTAGGCACTCAGCGGTGGAGTCCCAATCCGATTTGGGCTAAATCGTTCAGGTAAGGCGGGAAGGATTTAGGCAGTTGCCTAGGCGTCTCTAGGCGCTCAAGGCGGTGCTAGGCGGCGGTCGACGTGCAAGTATTATTCTTTAAAAAAAAAAAAACTTCCAAAAGGATTTTAAGAATGTTTTTTTTTTATTTTTTTTTATTTTATTTTTTTTGTGTTTCTCTAGTTGATAAGAAACACATAGTAATTGTTTGGACCCGATTTTATATTTTTGACCCAAACAATCGAAACCCTCGGATGATAATGAAAATTAAGAGATTTTTCTTAGCATTACTATTGATTTTAATCATAGTAATTATCTTGAAAATATCCTCAAAGCTTACAAAGTTTAGAGTTATGCATGGGATTCTTTTGCAGATAATCAAGGGTTTTATCAGATTGTGGAGAAATTAAAGGAGATTGCATAGTTGGCTGCTTGCCAACCCCTTACAATCAACGCAGCAGTAAAGAGAGTTATGTGAGGGCTTGCCATGTAGCTTTAAGATTCTATCCTAATCAAAATGGTATCTAGTCAGTTGCATGGATTCCATATTTGAATGGGTTTGCATGCAGAACCACGTGGAACAATGGTACAAGGATGCAACTTTGGATGATTAGCATATGGATATGCCATTTTATCTGTTTGAAACATTAAGAATTTAAGATGGTGATGTACTGTGAAGACTAAAAGGTCCAATGCATCGCAATGATTAACATTAACCAAAAGTTAGAGGATAATGAGTGGTAATTCATGATTATTATTTCACAAGGTATGGTTCACGAAGGACTCTGTAACGAGGATAGCCCTTTCAAATTAACACACAAATTGCCCTACGCAAAGCTTCTCAACAACCGTGAGATTTTTTTCCTCTCCCTTTTTCTTCTCTCGAACACATCTTCAGTTTAGATAGACATCAATGTGAAGGCAACCGGTGATATCTTCAATTTGGATAGACAACATTTGAGCCGTATAATCAGTCGACTGATGAACACCTTCAGTTTGGATAGATAGCACTGCTTCGAGACCGACTGGTTATTTATCCAAGTCACGGTCAATAAGGATTTACAAGTCTTTGTTAGTAAAGGTCATCTCATCAGCCTTCTCGGCGAAGTAAAGTGTTACCAAGTTATTACATTCGGCACATTGAAAGCCGAATTTGAAATTGAACTTCGCAAAACTAGCAGCCTTGTCTTCAGGCTCTAGAACCCGAACGCTAAGACGTGTTCCTTCCTCGGCCTCAGTAGCAAGATCAAGAAGTCAGCATCGCGCCCAACGCCACATCAACATATTTTACTCCCTGGCCGAACTCGACCAAAGAGTTGGCACGCCCCGCACATAACCGAATGACGTAGTTAGCTTATTAATTACTCGGCATATGCGCCACGTAGGCTTGGCAGTTTTTAGGGTCAACAGTAATATACGGAACATCTATAGTATGTGAAAAATATATATTCAATGGTGTGAGAATTCCGAACCGAAAAAAAATATATATATATATATATATTTATTTTGGTTGTATTTTTATTGAATGTTGAATTTAAGTAGTTTGATAATAAAATATGTTAGAAATAGAAGTATGAAATTAAGTAGTTTGAAACATTGGAGCGTCAATTGGACTTTGTATGAATAAATTGGTATTTCAATTGGTATGAAATTTCAAATTGATATGAGGTAAAAAACTTAAATTTCAATTGATATGAAATTGTACAATAAAATTTCAGGCTCATAGCCCAAATTTTGGCCCACACCCCAAAAATCTCAATTTTCAGCCCAAAAACCCGAAATCCAAAATTCAGTCCCGATCCATCCTGAAATATCGTAAACATATCGAAATTCCAAAAATTGAGAATACCGGAATTTCGGTTCAAGATTGGTTTTCAATTTTTCATCCCAAAAATTTTCGATTTGAGATTCAGAATCTCATTTTTAGTTTGAAATCCCATACCGAACCACCCCTACACAAACTTACTAACTCAAAGTTTTTTAGAAGTCTTGTTAGAAATTATATATTATAATATTTAAGTTTTGTACGAATGAAAAATAAGAGTTAAGTGTTATAGTTGAATTCAAATTAATGAGTTGCGTCTGGTCGTTAGAACGTTAGGCAACAGTCACAATGTTTCAAAAGTGGTGGCTTGAGTTCTACATAAACTCAAACATCCTACATGTCTAAATAATCGAAGAAAAGAGTTTTCTTCAATGTCTTTTATTCTTTGTTAGTCAAACTCTAAGTTGTATCTTGAGAGTACGAAATATATGAAGTTCACCAGAATCTGAAGATTGAAGTGTTTTTGTCACAACCCGTCCCGGAATTTTAATTCCGAGGACGTGGAGTTATGAAAATGCCCTTAAACGGGACTAAGGGGCGTAAAATATGTTGTAACTTGATGATTTGGGGATTGGGTAGGATCCCACCTCCCTCAAATCTCTCCCCCATTTCTGCATCTTGTCTCTCTCTCTCCTCCCTCACAAATCTCTCATTCTCTGTCAGTTCTTTCTCTCTCTCCTTCGAACTCACACGGACCACCCACAAAACCACCCTAAAACTATACCAACGAAGGATCTAAGATCACCATCGTACTCCTGAAGACCACACGAACACGATGGTACCAATTTCAGGTGAGTTTCACTTCGGAAAACATGGATTTCAATTTCACTGTGCGTGTGCACTGTTCATGCACACGTAAAGATTGATGTTTTTTGGGATTTTGAAGCTTGTAGGAAGCTTGGTGAGGTCCTAAGGAAGCTCGGAGTGCTTCGTTTGAAGGATTTGGACGTCGGGATCACGAACTGTAAGTCCGGCCGAATTTTCGTATTTTTGGAAAAGTTTGATTCCGTTGTTTTTAGGCCATAAAACTAGTCCAACGTGGTAGATTATGATTAGGGCTTCATTTTGGTATAGATTACGTGAAAAATGGACGTAAGAACAAGGAGAATGACAAGTTCAAAGTTTGGCCGGAGCTTTCGGGGCTTTTTCCGGCGAATCCACGGCGAGTTAGGGGTCAAGGCAGGTATGGATGTGTTCGTCTCGTCAATACTTTCATTTTGATATATAGTACGTCGAAAATGGTTAAGAAATGAAGAAGTTATGACACTTTAAAGTTTACCCAGAAATTCCGGCAAAACACCCACCGCCGACGAAACCAGTCCGGCGACGCGAGGAAGAAGACGCGCGCGTGGGCAGCGCGTGAACAGTGCGCGTGGGGGCGCGTGAGAGCTCCAAATTGAGTTCTGAAAATTGTCACGCGTTCGTGACGTCGTGTAGATCACCGTGGTATATTCATACACCCAAATTGAGCAACGTATGAGAAAGTTATTGACGAATGTTTGGTGTATGTGCGTTAAATAATGTCAATTTGGTTACTGTTTGTATAGGTGAAAATTATACAAAAGAAGAATGTAACCAAGCTAGGGGAGGTTCAGGGACCTACAAGACGTCGATGTGATCAGTGAGTGGGCAGTTATTTTTCAGTATATATATATATATATACGTATGCTTGATGTATTTCCCAGAAAACATATTTTAAAAGAAATACGAATTAAATATCCTGTCATATATGCATCATATTTTAATATGTGCATTACCATAATTATGCATACTGTTGCATGATGCTGAGGAGGCCCAGGTAAGCTACATTTGAAATACTATCATCACATGCATTAGTAGCGGCATACATTTATATATGTGTATTTGGTGCTGTGGACGCACAGGTAAGTGTCAGGTAAGTGGTATTCATGTTTGTATTCAATAGTAGCTTGAGATGCTTAGAGAGCTCATAATCTGCACCCCCGGTGTTAGTGCTCCCGCCCAGAGAGAGGCAGAGTCATTCACGTGATGTTCACCCGCACCACACGCTCGCCTTGGATCCAAGTAGGTGCAAAGCCTTGTCGTGCAAACCACATTAGGTGGTTCCGACTCGTAGGTGACCCGCGATTATTCGCACAGTCTTCACGTGATCGTAGCACTAGAGCGTATATATTACACCCAGTCCTGTCGTACAGACCACGTTAGGTGGTTCCGACTCGTGTGCAGAATCAGATATTGAGTTGAGATTGGAGCTCTATATGCAGCCGTACAGGTCACGTTAGGTGACTCCCGGCTGCCAGATTATATGTTATTGATGTGAATTATGCTTGAGCATTTACATTTATTATGAGATTCTAATGTGGCATATTCTCAAGCATGAAGGGCATATTTTGGAGCATGTCTGGCATATTTGTACATACGTATATATGTTTATTTTCTGGGAAATTATACTTGTTTTACGGCGAGGGGTTACAAAGTTTTGAGAAGTGTTTGGATTTGGAAAAGAATTGTTTTGCTGACCCACTCAACTTTGTTTTGCGTCCCTCCAGGTTCAAGAAATGCAAAGGTGTGGTGACTACGAGGAAATTCAACGGTGTTCTGACAGAATGGCCAAAAATTAGGACTCACCTTTGGGTGTTTTATCTTAGAAATTGTATCTTTAAAGCTTCCGTACTGTGTAAATGGTTACGTTACTCTCACGTGACGGCCAGCATGCCCTCCTTCGGGACGGGGTGTGTCAGTTTTGACTTCAGATTATAGATCGTTGAATCCTGGAAGATGGACGCCTACCGAACTACAAGCACAAGAGTAAAGGCGAAATTCTGTCTTTAGGACATTACATTTATGCAAGCCTCAATCTCCAAGTTTATCAATTTTTCGAACTTTCTCTCTAGTTGTTTATGTTAATCTCATATATAATTGATGTTATGAATTTCGTTATGATTATTATGATTGGAATTATATTATTATTTTTTATATTTTATAATATTGCTCAAACAAGTCTTGCTTGTGTTTTGTCTCCGTCTGTGTGTGATCCTTCAAATATATCTCTGATCGGAGCAGTCTGCCCCCACCACTCTCATAATTCGCATTTGCTTCGGAACTCCTCCCTCTCTCCCTCTCTCGTTCAGCAAAGCCATTGCTCGAAACTGACACACAAATAAAGACAGTGATCGAGGGAGGAGGGAGGAGGGAGGAGGGAGACATTGATACTTTCATTGAGGATAGAGAAAAAACATCTCCACCTACTCCATAACACCACCATGTTTGATGTCCGAGTGCTGCAACTTTAACACTTCACCATTTCACGCCATTTCTCTTTCTGGGTTTCACGAATGTCAGCTCCAGAGGCAACCCACCACCGCCGTTCGGCCACCGGAGGCAGCGGCGCGTCGGTCTCGGATGACTCCGACGACAACCAGTCCTGGCGCTCGATGTCTGACTCCGGCAATGTCCGGAGGAAGTCCTGTGAGTCAGATTGTTCAGTGGAGGAGGTGGATTTGGAGAGTGGGCTTTTGGAGGTGAAGAAGGTGGTGCATTTGAGTAAAGTTGAGAGAAATTGCAGGATTTGCCACCTGGGTTTGGAGGGAGGTGGTGGGACCGACCCTGCCTCTGGGGTCCCGATTGACCTGGGGTGTTCTTGCAAGGGGGATTAGCGTGCTGCTCATAAGCAATGCGCTGAGACTTGGCTCAAGATCAAGGGAGATACGTGAGTACAAAATTTTTCTGAGCTTAATATTCATTATTTTCTTTGGTTTTTGGCGTTTCTGCTTGAAATTATGAACACCCATTTGCTGGATTGTGAATATTTGTTCTGCTTGAGTGTTTAATGATGGTCCGAAAACTTTAGGATTATATTTTGTTCTGTTTCTGCATTGAAGTGCAAGCACATGGATGTAATTGGTTCCCGGAGTCAGCTCTCTCACTTTTGATGTGGTTTACTTCAAACTATGAACTTACTATGGGCATGTTACAACAGATACCATCTTGGTGGTGTTTAGGTTCCTGCTTCCGAGAGTTCAGCTTATTCGAATGATTACTTGCTAATTAGCTTCTTTCTTTTCATGTAATCGTCACAATTGTTCTTATCATTTTGCTTCTTACTGGAATGCCGAATTAGGCAGATCACGTATGTAGTAGAATGCGTATGCTCATATGAAATACGAGAAAATCAAGTAAAAGAACAATCTTGTAGTCACCACAATTACAATCCATCTGAACTCAAAGATATCCATCGTTCTAGGTTCATAGTTTTTATAGTCACACTTTCTGTGGCATTTACATTAGTGGAAAGTGCGAGGTCCAATGCAAGCTAAAGGAAGTGTGTTTGTATGCAAGAATTGAGCTTCTATGTCGAAAAGTAGATAACTTGTGTGCCATGTATCTTTTCTGTATGCTTCTAATAAAGATGTAAATGTTTAAATTATGCATATGGATTAGTAAATGATGATGAGCATTTGCATTCTTTGGTTCCATCACAAGTTTATTTCGTTTATACATTTGGGAGATTTTCTATACTCCAAGGATGATAATTTGGTAAAGTTCTTAGGACCTTGCACGCTATACCCTCTTCAAAGGAAATATCCAAACTTAGGCTACAGGAAATATAATCTAGATAAGCTGCATCACATGATAATACAATGACATACATACATCATAGATGGATTGGTGAAGACTTGCTGGGTTGGTAACCAGGATGAGGAGAAGATATGCAAGAACAGCAAGCTAGTTCAAATTTCATTTTACTCATCATGGTAAGCAAATGGAATGACATCTTGACGACATGACTTTTTTCCAGAAACAGAAATAGAAGATTTGATGGCTTTGAAATCACTTATAGTGATTGTATAGCATTCTCTTTTATATTTTTTATATTTGTATGCTGTTGGTTACACGTCATTATGTTTGTACAAAATCCTCATGGTACGTTTCTTCATTATGTTGCGTTATGGTTGCAAATACTAGTCTTGTCTGACCGACATGTTATTTTCTGCCTATGTCTTTTGCTTTCTTACCTCCATTTGGTCTTGTTTTCGCATGAAGTTTAATGGTAAAGACGTCAGTAGATTGCATACGTGATTCAATTCAATTCATGTTCTACTTATGTTTTTTTTATCCTACTGTTAAAAAGCATAATTTTATTTATTTGATTTGCAGAACCTGCGAGATCTGTGGAGTAACTGCATTCAACATTTCCAGTGACCAGATAAACGAGGCAAATAGCAGTACTGCCACAGCCGCATCAGTACCAGAACCACCCTTGATCCAGGTTGAAACCCAAACCATGTGGCATGGCTGCCGCATTATGAATTTCCTTCTTGCCTGCATGATCCTTGCCTTCGTAATTTCATGGCTTTTTCACTTCAAAGTGCTTTCATGAACACCAGCAGGGAAAAGAAAAGGCTTCTGTGAATGTGTGGGGTAAGTTGAGTTCCAATCATCGTCTTGCTTGTGCTGCTACATTGCTGTACCTGTTCCTACTTTGCCGCAAACACGCTCTCCGCCCTTTGTAATATAATGTTCTACATGGATATCTATTACAAGTATATTATTTTTGGATAAATGTGGGTGACAACTTGTTTCCATCTGCAGTCTCCGTTGTGTGCGTAGTCTAGCATATATTTTTGCGCATGTAAATCTTATTTGTACAGTTAAGGACTCCCTGGTGTCGAAAGATTCGGAGGAGATATTCGTCTAGCCCTAGTACGGATGTAAAACCTTGTTTGAATGACAATGAGATTATAACTAGACTACTTGTGTAGCGCACAACTAGTTGTACTGGTTATGTGAAACACGAGAAGTTTGAGAGCCCTAATGCGATAAGAGTCATGGAGTTTCAGGTATTGCAGCTGTCCTACTTTAATCCTTATCTGATATACACTTGTACATCGAGTCATGATGGGACTAAAACTCTTTGAGATAGAGATCACCACTCCTTCTGTTAATAGGCTGGACCGAGTGGATATTTGACGTTGAATGATTGTATAAATAGTTGAAGTCCCTGCTTCCACACTAACGCTTCCTTGATATCTAAAACCCTATTCACTTAGTAAGGAGTATTAACGAGTGTTGGAAGTAGAAGACTTCTTCTGTTGATTTCACAATGGCGATACCTCCAGGTAAGTTGATGTCTCATAGTGTATGCTCTTCTCTCTAGTTGTTGAATCGAGTATTCTTATGGTAACCCTAGTGTCGTGTTGGTTTGCCATGCAGTTGAAGTTTTATTATTCTCATACTGCTTACATGTGGTATCAGAGCCAACCCAACATGGCTAGGGTTCCTTATTCAATATATGGTTAACTCTCGATATAAATACATGCATATATGTTTGATCCTGTGTCATTAAAATGCTTCCGCTGCATACTGACAATTGTTTTGCATAATCACTATATGTAATCAACTATTGCTGTGGATACCTCCAGTTGTGTTTGCTATTGTGTGCAGATAAGATCATTTAAAGAATGGTTACAATACTGGAATACTCAACCAAGAAGAACTTAAGGATTCACATTCTATTTATCAAAACCAAACTGACAAATAGGATTTGAATCGCAAACAAGGATCTCAACACCTAATCTGCTCAAAAGTGTTTAGTTTGTTGATTTTGGCTTGTTGTCTAAAGAGTCAAACATGTGATTCATCTGTATTAAGTGAATAATAATCTGCTCAAAAGTGTTTATTTATTCAAGTTAAACAAATGAATCAATGTATAGTGAAGTATTGAATTGACAAGATTACATTCTTCATCTGCTCAAAAGTGTTGGAGTTAAGTAAATTGCCCTTGTATTCAATATTTTGGCTATGCAAATCTAGTATAAATGGTTTCTGTCCAAAGATGATACTATGCTTATACGATTATGTGTCAGGAAAGGATTAAGTATCATTTTCCGTCTATTTGTTGACACTTAGATGACTAACAACTGTAAAAATTAATATTTGGTTTTGCAGCTCCTCACATGGCATCCCTCAATTTCAACAATATTGAGACCTTGACCGGTTCTAACTACAAGAAGTGGAAGGAGGATATTGAAATGGTTCTTGGCCTTATGGATCTCGATTTGGCATTAAGGGAGGAAAAACCTGCAGCTATTACTGCAGAAAGCACTGCAGATCATAAGGCAAAGGTTGAGAAGTGGGAGAGAACAAATTGGATGTCACTGATGATTATGAGGAAAGCAATGGCTCCATCAATTAAAGGGGGTGTTCCAAAACAAGATAATGCAAAAGACTTCTTGACTGCAGTTGGGGAAAAGTTTAAAGAGTCTGACAAGGCAGAAACTGGGACTTTTCTAACTCAAATTACTTCAATGAAATTTGATGGTGAGGGAAGTGTCAGGGAACACATTCTGAAGATGGTTGATCTTGCTCAAAAGTTGAAAGACCTTGAAGTACCCATGACTGATCAGTTCCTAGTTCATATGGCTTTGAACTCCCTGCCTTCAAAATATGGGCAGCTCAAGGTTTCATATAACACTCAGAAGGTTAAATGGGGCATAGATGAACTGATCACTATGTGTGCACAAGAAGAAGATCGGCTCAAGAGTGACAAATCAGTGGATGTAAATTTTGTGCAAGGAGAAAAACGCAAAAGGGACTTCACTCAAGGTTCAACCGTGGCTGCTGGTAAGAAGAAGAAGAAAGAAATTTCTTCTTCATTTAAAAATGCTAACATCATCTCTAAGGGATCTCATAAAATGAAAACTGCTAATGTTGAAACTGAGAAAGAAAAGGAGTGTTATTTTTGCAAAGAGACAGGTCACTTAAGAAAGAATTGCAATGGCTTCAAGAATTGGCTTGTTAAGAAAGGTAATGAAATAAATGTTTTCGTATGTGTTGAGTCCAATCTAGTTTACATTCCTCCTAATAGTTGGTGGTTTGACACGGGCTGTTCTATTCACATAACCAATTCCTTGCAGGGCTTCTCAAAAACAAGGGTGATAAACAATGAAGTCTACAATGTCTATGTGGGGAATGGGAGCAAAGTTGCTGTCGAATCCATAGGAAGTGTCAAATTAGTTCTTTCCTCTAGCTTTATTTTAGAATTAAGTCCAGTACTTTATGTGAAGGAAAATTTGTGAAAAACAAGTTCATTTGAGCAACATCAACAACATGCAATTAACAATTAAAAGGCGGAATCATGTTTATATGCACTAAAAAACAAAACTTAACCCATGAACTTCAAAGCCTAGTAGATAGGTGAATCTAGACTCAACTCAAAACAAAGTGAGTTGAGAAATCAATACATTTGTAGATTCCTCTTTGCATAAGCAAAGGCTAATCACCCAAAGAGAGGGCCTTCATTCCTTGCATCTTAGATCCATGGATTTGGATGGATGAAAAGGTTTCTCCAAGTTCCCAAAATTGAAAACCTCTAAGTCTCCACACCAAGGCATATTGTAGAAGAAATGAGTGACCTTGGAGGAGTTTGATTGCTAGATGATCCCTCCAAGGTGGCTGAAATTTTAGAGAGAAAAGAGAGCTTGTGTTCTCATCCTTTCCCCAAAAATTACCCTTAATGAATTTTGGCTATAAAGTCATACTTATTCCTTAATTCATTTGAGTGGCAAACTTGTAAATAAGTCCAAAACCACTCATTCTTTAACATGGGATTTATTGGGCTATTTGGGCCTTTGTGAATCATTATTCATTAAGTTGTCACACAACTTAAGTCAATGGACTTGACGTTCGAAGCCCATTGGGCCTTAAGGTCCAAAACTATCCCGTGGTCTTTTAACGAACTTATTCGTTTGATTAATAATCATATTAATTAATCCTTGCCATAAATAATTAAACCATTTAATTATTCTTACTCATCTCCGTTGAATCTTCATTCTCTACCTTACACGGTGTACGATCCATTAGGTTCCTTTTAGCGAGGCAGTGGGCGATTCAAACTCTTTCAAATCGATTGTGAATTGAAACTTACTTTCAATTCTCCCGTTAGTGATAATACACTTTTAGGGCTTCCACAAACCATGGTTGACGCCTAGCAGCATGTCATGGTTACCCAAGCTAATCAGAAGAGGTGGAGAACCTATTCAGTTTTAGGATTACAAATGCAATACGGTCTTTCTCTAATACAATACTCTTGACCACATTGTTTGGTTTGATAGTTTATTCATGTCTACTATCCAATGTAAGTCTTGTGCTTATATGATTACCTTGAATGTGATTTGGAATACATTCCTAAATCTCATTCATACTCTGGCCAGAGATTCTAAATCATATCATAGAGTATTCTCCCTCAAACAGTTTGAAGGTTAGAGATCCCTTGTTGCGCATTCACTTGTCTCCATGGCTAAGTGGCTTAACCCCAACGATGCCGTGGACACCCTCCTGATGGAGTGACTTTGACATAATCAAAGATTAAGGACCTAACCACAAGACAACTGTGATGCCTCAGGTCAAAAGACTAATTTGCATTATCCCAACCATGAGTTCTCATGTGACATGAATATGAGAACTCTTCGTTGATCGTGTTCAGTGAACTCATTCTCTATTGAGCACCTACGTACTTGTCTTGATGTCACACACACCAATGACTCGAGACTAGTCACTCTCCCTGAGAGAAGACATAGCACATACTGATCTTAACGGACTGTCAATGCCCAATTGACAATCCTATGATCAGGAACGTTTAGGATGTGTCAACGAAAGAATGGTCTCATGAATCTAACTTCTTTAGATCGCATTCTTCCAATCACATATTCCTTGGACTTATCGTTTAAGCATATAACATTTATATGAGACGGCTCAAACAATAATCTTTGCCCTTTACATTAAACTAGATTAGTTTAACATGTGAAATGTCCATAAAGTATCATCATATGATTGGTTTTAGAGCACATTTCTAACATTATGTACCTTCCATGCGAAGGAATTTAATTTCTGCATCTAAGTTAGTTAAGTCCGGCTTTACATTTGTGGGTGACAGTCAAAGTGTAAAGTTTTTCCATTCAAATGACTCGAATAAATTGCTTGGTGAAGCTAATCTCAAGGTTGATATGTGGCAAATGAATTGTACTTATGAGATTGAATGTTTTAATGTTCAAAGTGTTGGTTCTAAACAAGTGCTCTCTCATGCAAAAACCTCAATGCTTTGGCACAAAAGGTTGGGGCACATCTCTAAAGAAAGGATCATCACACTTACAAAACAAGACTTGTTGCCACAACTTGATTTCAGCAACTTTAAAGAGTGTATTAACTGTTTTAAGGGAAAGCTCACTAATACTAGGAAAATAGGGTCAAACCGTAGCCAATGTCTATTAGAAATTATACACACTGACATTTGTGGACCTTTTCCAATTAAAACCATCTGTGGAAAATCATATTTCATAACCTTCATTGATGATTTTTCACGGTTTGCATATATTTTCCTTATTTCTGAAAAAACTGAAGCCTTGCACTGTTTTAAAACCTTTCAATTGGAAGTTGAAAAACAACTGGAAAAACACATTAAGATTGTGAGATCCGATAGCGGTGGTGAGTATTTTGGCAGGTTCACTGAGGCTGGACAACACAAAGGACCTTTTGCAACTTATCTTGAACAAAATGGCATCGTGGCTCAGTATACTACACCTGGGACTCCTCATCAAAATGGAGTTGTTGAACGAAGGAATCGAACCCTAAAAGACATGATCAGATCCATGTTTGCACATTCAAAGCTTCCAATGTTTCTTTGGGGAGAAGCACTGAAGACTGCAAACTATATATTGAATCGGGTACCAAGCAAGTCTGTGGACATGATTCCGTTCGAAGCCTGGACTGGAAGGAAACCGAGTTTTAACCACTTTCATGTATGGGGTTGCAATGCCGAGGCTAGATTTTACAACCCAACAGAGAAGAAACTTAATCCAAGAACCATTAGTTGCAAATTCATTGAGTATTCTGAGAAGTCTAAAGGGTATAAATTCTATTGCCCTAACAGTCACTCGAGGGTCATGGAAACACATAATGCACGATTTCTTGAAGATGAGGATGAGACTGACTTCAGCAAATCAGCAGCTTCATCCCCAGATTTCGAAGAAATTCCACTTGACAGTGACTTGCCTGATCAGCACGCGTCCACACTTATTATTCCCATGCAGCCACGTCCATGCAATAACGGTTTACATTTGTCACATGAAGATGAGACAACAAATGAGGAACACATGACCCATGTGGATGTCCAAGAAAACGAAGTACATGCACCAGTACAACCTCCTGGAGAAGAACAAATAAATGCTCTAGGCACTACAATTTTGGAATCGAATGTGCGAAAATCACAGAGGGTACGAAAAGCAGCATTATTGCCTGATTTCGTGTACCTAAATGAGGCAGAACACACTATAGGTGATGAGGATGATCCCTTGACCTACAATCAAGCCATATCAAGTGCACGATCAACGTTATGGAAAGAAGCCATGCATGAAGAACTGGAGTCCATGGAGAAAAACAATGTCTGGAGTCTAGTTCCACAGCCACCTGGGACAACAAAAGTTATTGGTTGCAAGTGGGTGTTCAAGACAAAACGAGACTCACAAGGCAACCTTGACAAACACAAAGCAAGGCTAGTAGCGAAGGGTTTTACACAAAGGGAAGGCATTGACTACAATGAGACGTTTTCTCCAGTCTCAACAAAAGATTCCATGAGAATAATCCTAGCTATCACGGCACACTTTGATTTAGAACTTCATCAAATGGATGTCAAGACGGCATTTCTAAATGGCGACCTTGAAGAAGATATCTACATGCAACAAGCACCTGGATTTGTTGAAAGGGGGAAAGAAACGATGGTTTGTAAGTTGAATAAGTCTATATACGGCTTAAAACAAGCTTCGAGGCAATGGAATAAGAAATTTGATCAGGTAATGGCAGCTTCAGGTTTTCAAGAAAACAAAATGGATGAGTGTATCTATCTGAAAGTCCTTGGCTCAAAGGTTATATTCTTAGTGTTATATGTGGACGATATATTATTGGCCAGCTCCGATATGTCTCTACTACAGACAACTAAGAGTATGCTCATTCAAAACTTTGACATGAAGGACTTGGGGGAAGCTCGATTCGTTTTGGGAATAGAAATTATAAGAGATCGTGCTAAGAAGTCTCTTGGTATTTCCTAAAGGCAGTATGTCGACAGGGTCACTAAAAGGTTCAACATGGACAAGTGTTCGAATGGAGAATTGCCTATTGGGAAATGAGACAAACTAAGCAGTGATCAATGTCCCAAAAATGAATTAGAGAATGAGGGAATGAAGGATAAGCCCTATGCATCTCTTGTAGGGAGTCTTATATATGCCCAGGTATGCACAAGACCAGACCTGGCTTTTGCAGTAAGTGTACTAGGAAGGTTTCAATCAAATCCTGGTACAGCACATTGGGTTGCAGCGAAAAAGGTACTGAGGTATCTTAAAAGAACAAGAGATTTCATGTTAACTTACAGTTATGTGGACAAGCTGGAGTTGGTGGGATTCACAGATTCAGACTTGGCAGGATGTGTGGACGACAGAAAATCGACAAATGGTTACATTTTTCTGTTGGCTAATGGTGCAGTGTCGTGGAAAAGTGCAAAACAGAAGGGTATTGCGTCTTCAACCATGGAAGCTGAGTTTATAGGGTGCTATGCAGCAACTCAACAAGCCATTTGGCTTAAAAACATGGTGAGAGGATTGGAAATCGTTGACAATGTTGACAGGCCCCTCAAGTTGTACTGTGACAACAAAGCTGCAGTTTTCTTTTCAAAGAATAACAAGAGGTCATATGCTAGTAGATTGATGGATATTAAGTACCTAAAAGTGAGAGATGAAGTGAAGAAAGAGACTGTCGAAATTGAGTACATCCACACGAGCTTAATGGTAGCTAACCCGATGACAAAAGCCTTACCAGTGGGAGTCTTCAAGAAACATGTCTTCAACATGGGATTGAGAGAACTCTTCGATTCCGTTAATGAGTGGGAGTAAGCACCCCATGAACTACGTAGGTTTTATTGCAGTTATCTTCATTATTGTTGACAGTTGTTAATTATTATTGACCTGTTTGAATAGCTGATTATGCTTTGACAAACGACTTTGGTACTGGAATTATTTCAGTTTGTTGTGAGGAACTGATATCTGACGGTATAAACTATCAGTTCTCGACATCATGACTCTTAAAGGTGGCATAGTGTTTTCATGATAAATATGTATGTGATCACAGAGTGCAAAGTGCAAGCAATGCGTGTTTGTTTTCTGTGGTCCTATATTTTTCTTAAAAATGACAAGTCACTGAGAAGGGTCAGTTGCAAGATTTGGTGAACTCAATGATCATCGTGATTCTTATCATATTGAGGCATATCATTGACATTCAAGTGGGAGAATGTAAAACCTTGTTTGAATGACAATGAGATTATAACTAGACTACTTGTGTAGCGCACAACTAGTTGTACTGGTTATGTGAAACACGAGAAGTTTGAGAGCCCTAATGCGATAAGAGTCATGGAGTTTCAGGTATTGCAGCTGTCCTACTTTAATCTTTATCTGATATACACTTGTATATCGAGTCATGATGGGACTAAAACTCTTTGAGATAGAGATCACCACTCCTTCTGTTAATAGGCTGGACCGAGTGGATCTTTGACGGTGAATGATTGTATAAATAGTTGAAGTCCCTGCTTCCACACTAATGCTTCCTTGATATCTAAAACCCTATTCACTTAGTAAGGAGTATTAACGAGTGTTGGAAGTAGAAGACTTCTTCTGTTGATTTCACAATGGCGATACCTCCAGGTAAGTTGATGTCTCATAGTGTATGCTCTTCTCTCTAGTTGTTGAATCGAGTATTCTTATGGTAACCCTAGTGTCGTGTTGGTTTGCCATGCAGTTGAAGTTTTATTATTCTCATACTGCTTACACGGTAGTACCTATAAGTTGTGAAGCACTGCCAATGAAGGCTATTGGCGTCTTCGTTGATTGAAAAGCTTAATGAAAGTACGTATTTTCTCAATGGTCCTTGTAATACACAGGTTACTGGCACAAATGTCGTCAATTTGAAATTTTCGATCCATTCAAATGGTATGGCATTACTAAATATTATATGATTCACTAGGTAACGCCGAGTTTTGAGAGCACGAGAAAAAACTTTTAACCGCTTAAGTTACGAGCCATCTGTTAAAACTTGAAATGGTTTGAGAACAAACAATTGTTATTCGGCAAACATCAAAACATATTTCCACGAGTTTAAACAACCCCCTTAATAATCTTAAGCCTTGATTTTTTTTTTTTTTTCCTTATGAGAAGGCATTAGATATGCAAAATCAATGTGGATTCACTTTTTCCTCTCAAATCCTTGGTTGTTAGCAAACATATAATGAAAATGATATTCATTTCTTGTAAGCAATCATAGCAATGAGTTTTTCTTTTAATCGAACAATAGTCTACACGAAGAAACCTAAATCATTTGAACGGATATTCAAACTCTACCGTAACAAAAGAAACACACTATTTTAGTCAACTGAACTTGAGTCGACTGATGAAATATGAGTTACCAAAGAAATAAAAAAAATCCAAAAAATAAGAAAGAAAGGGACAAATACATACGGCTGCCCACCATATAGGGCCTTTGTGAAATTATCCACTACTTGTGGCAGAAGGAGAAAAGAAAGGGCAATAATCCACTACTTTTCGGGTTGGAAGTCCCCACCAAAACAAAACCGTCCATCGCATATTCAAGCTATACTAACTCCTAAAACCCTAATTAAAGCCCAGCGGGATTTCCATTTTCTCCTGCTTTGGCTTCAAATCGGACACCTAAAACCCCTCTGCATTTACAGCTACCACTCTCAGCGCGTACGATTCCATCCCGCCGAGTAAGATTACTTAAACCCTCTCTGCTACTTCATTCTATTTCGGTTTCGAAAAAGTCTGTAAATTAATTTACGAATTGTTCAGGTTTTAATGGCTGCCCCCGACAATGCGCCGACGGTTTTGGACAAGGAACAGGTAAGTACCCTTTTGCTTCATTGTTCCTAAGTTTTTACCTTTTGTTCTGCAAAAACGAATTCAAGTTTTAGATTGGATTTAATGCATGCCCAAGATTGGATTTTGGGGAAAGTTTTGGAAATTCATGGTTAGATTGTTCAATTGATGTTGGGAATCTGGGTGTTCTGTGAGTTTGGGCTTAATTGAATTGGGTCTTATTTGTCTAATTGGTCAATGATGTCGGTGTTTCGACGTTAGTAAAAGTGAAACCCAGGTATTTCCTGAGAGGTAGGAAGCGACAAGGTGGTTAATTTTTACTCTCAGTGATAGATTTTCTTTTCTTTGGTTTTGAATTATTGTTCTAAATTGGTGTTTTTCAAATAATCTCCGGTGGGTTTTGGGGAAGACGTGAATTTGGTTTTAAACAACTGTGCAGATTTTTGGTATGGCAGAGAAGGAGATGGAATACAGGGTTGAGTTGTTCAACAAGTAAGTATTTGACGGCATTAAGCTCGTCTCCTAGTTAGAGTGATTATTTAGGGCCTTCTCGTACACTATTATTTGTTTGTTTATTTTCATTTTCACCTGTGTCACTTCTATTTCCGTTGGAGATCATACATTGTTCTGATGAGCATGTATGATTGTGCGCAAAAGAACGAATGATATTTCTAAAGCTACATTATTTGGTAGTCTTGTGGCTTCAGTGTGTGAGCACTAGAGTAATTCTCACCCTTGTGTTATACACTTAGACTACCACTTCTCATTAGGTTGTGCATTTTTAGTTTGGTATATGCAATTTTCTATCTTTGATACTTTAGCTTCCGAGTTATTCGGTTTTCATTTCTTTGTTTAATTGGTTCATTTATGCAGGCTCACCCATACATGTTTCAACAAGTGCGTTGAGAAGAAGTATGAACACTCTTTTCTTTTCTCTTTTTAAGATTTTATGGACCACTTTGAAGGATTTAGCATTTTACTTTTACGTCCTTTTTTAAATGATGAAGTTAGTAAATGTGAATTGTTTAAATACATCCAGGTACAAGGAGTCTGAGCTAAATATGGGTGAAAACAGTTGCATTGATCGATGTGTCTCAAAATACTGGCATGTAAGATATCACTCTGTCTTCTTCTTATCAATTTAGTGCTATGGTATTACTTGGATTAAGTTATAAGAATCAATAAACCCATTCACCCGTTAAATATTTTATTCTTCACTCTTTCGGTTGATATTTCTCACTTTAGTTTTATACCCTAAATCTATCACAATTGTAGTGTTCTGAATGGTTTCTTTGATTAAGCCTTGCGTAATTTACTTCTTACACTTCACAGTTTTCGCTACCTGCTGCAATTATGATGTGCAAATGAAGGTTGTTCTGTTATGTGTATTTGGTTGAAAAATTTTGTCCTGTGCAGGTGACTAATCTAGTCGGACAGCTGCTAGGTACTGGTCGGCCTCCTATGTAAAATTTATGCCTGGTTTGCTTTGCGACTTGCTCTTCCCTGGATAGATGCTTGGCTGGTTCTCGGGCAATTCGGAGATTGTAATTGTTCGCATAGCTATGCCTTTTCTTTTTGTCGTAAGTGTGATTCCATTTTGTGGTCTGAGAAAACAATAGGGACAGGTTTTTGACATACGTCGCCCTATGTTCAAGTTCATAACAGAATTGGGCATTCGTAGTGAAGATTTCTTAATTATTTTCGTTTCTTGAATAATTGCAACTGTGTTCGGTGGTTTGCTTACACCTTAAATAGGTGGGATGGTTCTACCTTTTTGGCAGCATTGTTGAGCAGAAGTACTTGTGAAGATTTCTCTAGTTTATTTATGGTTCTAATTTTTCCCATCCATGTTTGTGGTTAATGTTTCAGTTCACTTCAGGTTACTGGTATTGTTTGTTTGATGATTGCCTTTTTCCATCTCATATACATGATCGAGTCAATCAAATAACGTTGTCGAAAATCTTCTTTCCGTGTTTCCATCTAGCTCTAAATAGTGCATCATGACTACCGAAACATAACATAGAAAGCAAACAAACATGTAATTTGATTTTTGTCGAACGACCGACTTCTGTAGGTTTGAATAGACAGAGAGACACCAATACCAACCTAAAGGTTGCTACCAAGCAATAACCCTTTGGTGCTGCAGAGCACGACTCAAATGGCGTGGGAATTGCTCTGCGTTCCAGTTTTATGTCTTTGGACTTTCAACTTCCAAGATGCACCAACTTTTAGAGTACCCTCAGCCTCATTGTCCATTCCTATGCTCTTAAAGGCAGCCACTTGGAGATAAAAAGGCAGTAAGCAATGCTGGGCGGTGTAAGAGGGACTGCATAGCGTCTCCGAGAGCTTCTTGTGCCATATCACTCATCATATGCACCGTCTAGCAAACAAAGTTCCCGATTGAAAGGTTCCCGACTGAAACGTTCCTGGTTCAATGCTGTCATGATGAATGAACATCAATAAGAAGCAAGAAAGGAAAACCGATCCAATCGTTTTCCCTATTTATGTCTTATGCCAGTGAACGTTATGCAAAGTCGCAACTTTAATCATATGTCAGTGCAACGAATATCAGCATGAATTTTGGCATGTCTCAATTTCTAAGACATAACAATTAAGGTACCTACTTCTGTGTAAGAATCTATTGCGGCCGTGAAGTCTTTTGCTCGAAATGCTGCATCCCCATGCTTCTTACAGCGCTGTCTTTCCTGCATTTCGCTGGTCCAGATTTGGAAAGAAAGCTGCAAAGTAACACCAAACAAATCCAACATAGAAAGTTTGCAGATAAACAAAAGCTAGGCAGAAAACTAAACTGAAGACCAACAAAAGTTCTTCCCCACCCCTGCGGTCAATGTCAGAAAATAAAAGATGGAGAATTCAGAATTGAGGATGACTAACTTCAGTTGCAGCTTCCTCGTCGTCCTTGTATCCAAGAATCAACAATATTTCATGTACTTCTGCAAGATCCAAACTCGAGCAAGCTTCACCTAGGGGTGATAACAATGTGTGCTTTTGATGAGTATTTTCATGCGGAACACCCATCAAAACGTATGATGGAACGTGCTACAAACCACTAGATTGATATTCTATTTGCAGCAGAAGCAAATCAACTTCGCAAAACGAATCAAATTTTCAAATACCTCAGTTTGTTGTTGAAGAGGAACAAGAGCATTCACAAAGAGACTTGAAATATGGCCTATCACGAGGTTCGTACTGCAAGCATTGTGAAGCTGAATGCACCAGCTCAGTTCCATCGTCGTTTGATTAATGACCTTAGGAGCATGAGTCCATCAGCATCAGAAAATTTTGTCGCGTATGAGTTCAAGTGGCTTGCAGAAAGAAAATTAGGAATTACTTAAGACATTTTGCATTACTACAAACTGGTTTGATTAAAACCGAATTACTCGATGTGACACAATCAGATAGCTTACTTGGAGCACAAGCACACGTAGCATAAGAAGGAAAGGGAAAATTACATGACTTGGGGGGATATGTCTGTCACTGAGCAGATCAAGCAATAGGGTCCCGAAGTTGTAAACCAAAGTTTCCGGTATCATTCTTCCTAGCAAATAGAAAGATGTAAATTAACACGCTAAACGAAAGACCATGGATCTCGCATAGAGCTACTAGTCCAAAGATGTTGATGCTGATTGCCATTGGCTGAAGTGAAGAAATGTTTTTGTGTGCTTGTCTCTCTACTCACGTTTCTTTTCTTTTGGTCTGATTTCTATGCAGTTTCCTGGCTAGTGCTAGGAAACTAAGGGAGGAGGTCTTCCCCAAGACTAAGGGGAGAACTGTGGAAATAGGAGGGACTAGAAATTCATGGTCACCATTAACCGTGACAAGTCATCTGAGGTATAACTTGCGTGGGGACGGGCCGGAGAAATTCATGATTCATAGTGAACTGCTATTCTGTTTCGTTAAAGTTTCAAAACCCTAGCTATGCCCGTATTTCCGGAATTACTGTTCGGCCAACTTGTAAGGTGCACGATGATTTCGATCATGTTGTGATACACGATAATACTATTATGTATCTCCTTCATGGTATTAAAAGACTATCTGCCTATTGACAATTGGTTTTCGATTTCATGTTCACATTTTAACCTAGTATCAAAAGCTATCCACGTACAAAGCCAAACAATCTCTCATTGTTATTAAAAACTGAACACGTGTTAGGCTCAAGATATCATACACATGAGGGGACGTGCTAAGAGTTTTTTCACATTAAAGATGAATGTCTTGTGTTAAGGGCTTAAAAGATCTTGAGCCTCTCTAACCAATGTTGTAATTTAAACGGATCAACTCATACAAGTGAAAGTAAAACGAATTAGCTTGAACGGTCTAAGTTGCCCCTAACAATGTGGTCACCTTTGGTTTCTTGTCTTTTAATTTCTACAATTTTTTACAGAGGTGAACTACGATTCTAAACTGCGCAATAGGAGATTCGAACTCAGGTGTTCTTCCTTATTTCGTTGTCTCAAGCAACCGGAGAACATTCAGTAATCTTATTTCGTTGTTCGTCCTCATTGGTAACAAAGCCCTCGGAGTAATGTACAGTATTAAAATGAATATAATCAGGATGATATTTTACACAATGAAATATTCAAAATTTATATACAAGATACAACATCAGCATCTGACCATATACTGCAGAGGAAATAACAACTAATTTTTTAGTACAATTTTTCTATATAACCACAGGATGCTTCAGATCAAAATAAATGAAAATATACATCATAATGATTTTTATGGCCAATCCTTTCATGCTAGATCAGAAGAAACTAAGATGCCGAAGAGGGAATCGATAAAATAGATGCAGGTTTAGATGAAAGAAGCGGGGAAACACCTATTCACTTCTCAGCTTATCTAGTTTCTTTACTTCCAAGGATGCGCCAACACTTAGAATTTCCGCAGCATCATTGTCCATCCCTAGGCTCTTTAGGGCAGCCGCTTGAAGATAGAAGGCGGTTGGCCATTCACGCTTTAGTGCTAGGGCTTCATCACCATCTTGAAGAGCTTCTTCTGCCCTGTTACTCATTAAGTAACACAGGCACCGTCTAACCAACATAGTTGGCGATTTCCCATTCACACGATCAAAGTACTGCAACGAAAATAAGGAGATTCACTAACTAAGATGATAAGTGAATCCAACCTACCCTGTATCTATAATTTAATATGCTAGAACTAAACTGGCAAAGGTAATTTTTTAAGTGATCAGAGCTTAAATTTTCATAACCCCACTGCTGATCATGATGGATAATATAGTACTAAATCAATGCCTTTCCAATATATCTGGAGATTACAGAAATTATGACAAGATAGTTTTGCGGTTCAAGTTTAGTGACTTACTTCTGTATAAGAACTTATTGCGGTGGCAAAGTCTTTCTCTTTGAATGCAGCATCACCCCTCTTCCTAAAATCTAATGCCTCCTTCATTGGCTCTGTCCACATGTCGAAAGAAAGCTGCGAGGAAGTTTTAAAGGGCCGTACGTTAAACATAGTTTAGCATTAAACGTTTGGTAATAAACGTAAGTGATCACTGCAAGAAAGACAGTTCTTTTCTCCCTTGGCAGATATCGCAAAATAGAACATTCAGAAGTTGGAATTGAGATCACTAACTTCGTGCCCAGTTTCATCGTCCTCGTATTTAACTTTCACCAATATCTCATGTATTGCTGTAGCCTGTAAGATCCAATCTTGTGCAAGCGTCAGCTAGAGGTGACAGCGATATCGGTTTTGGGGGCACATTTCCATCGGGGGTACCCATCAAAACATATGACGGAACCTGTGAAAAACTACTACATGAGAGGATATACTAGTATTGCATATGCAGCATTGATGCTAATCAGCTTTTGCAACAGACGCAAACCAAATCAAATTTCAAAGCGTACACTAAAGAATGACCATTCCCGATTAAATAAAGCCTGCATACCTCAATTTCTTTTTGAAGAGGGACAAGGGAAGTCACAAGAGAATTGATATTCGGCCTCTTATGAGGTTCAGACTGCAAGCATTGTGAAGCTAACTGCACCACCGCAGTTCCGTCATCATTTGAAACATGACCTTCTAAGCACGAGTCCAACAGCATCAACAAACTTTTATCGCGTATGAGGTCAAGCGCCTGGCAGAAAGAAAATTGAAAATAATTTAGCCACGAGATTTTCAATGACAATCCAATTCATGAACATTTAGAGCCAATTATTTAATCTGTCAATGCAGATAATGAAAAACAAGCAAATAACTTTAACTTGGAGCGCTTTAGAACACAAGTTACATTTATAAGCCATAAACTTTCCACTGGATTTGAAGAACAATATCAGAACAATGATCCACCTCAATGAAAGACATTAGGAAAAGGAAAATTACATGAGCTGGCGGGATACGTCTACCGCTGAGCAGATCAAGCAATAGGGTTCCAAAGCCGTAAACCACACCTTCTGGTATCATTTTTCCTGCCAACCAGAAAGCTATAAGTTAGCTCCAGCACGGGCTTCGTTGCCTCAGAAATTTTATTCACTACTCATGCATACCGATATAGAAGCTATAATCTCTTACTTTCCCTCCCCTCCCCTCCCACCTTCTACCAAACAGTGTATGCATTACAAGATTGAATACTTTTCTCGATTGGATAAAGCTATTAAGGCGTTACCTTTCTTCGCGTATTTGGTAGGGTTGAAAGCGAGGTTGGTACTATAACTCTGGCCATCTTTTATATTCTTCATAAGTCCAAAGCAGGAGAGTCTGGGATTTAATTCCTGTCGAGTGCTGACTCAGTGTAAGGAAAGACCATCAAAAAACTACTTATAACTTGTAAAAGATAAAACCACCCCCATTGATTACCTGATCAAACAGGACTTTGCAAGTATTAAGATCATGGTACGATGCCCGCTCTTTACTGCTGCAGTATGCCAAAGCTTGCGCCGTGTACAAAGCCACTCGCAACCTCATTGCCCATTTCATAGGCTGGTTCTCGCCTACACCAGTTATAACCGATTCAATAATTAAATTGTCTACTTCTATCCATACAATTAACAACACCCGAAAAGTAAAAATCTCGACGGTAATCATAGAAATAAACCAAATTTTGTAATAAAAGATCAGACTAGCAAAGGAAAAGAACTTTTTAACATTAGAGTGGAACTTACAATGGAAAAGATGCTCGGAGAGAGTACCATTAGGCATGAACTCTGCCACAAGCAATCTCTCATCCCCTTCACAGCAGAACCCGATCAGATTCGCCAAACGCTTGTTCCTCAGCCGCCCCACAGCTCTAGCTTTCTCCTATAACCATACACAACACATATTATTACACTGAAATTCTCTGTGCAGGACGTCGGTTCTTTATTTGCGCAGCACATAATAAAGGACGGATGTTCGTTTCATAGCCGGACTATAATACTACAATGCACAAATTTAATAAAGAAAATTTAGTCTAACTGTCAAACTGACCAGAAATTGGCGGGAATCGGGCCAAGCGGAGCAGCTGAAACGCTTAACGGCGATGCAGCGGCCGTCTTGGAGCTTGCCTTTGTAGACCACATTCGGAGCATTCTCGCCATGCTTGGAGACAACTTTCTCCGACGAGAACTGCAACGTGGCAGCTCTCAGCTGGTGCAGGCTGAACTCACTGAACCCCGGCACCGGAGACAGAGAGTACACTTGGTCTCTCCCCACATTCTCTGCATTTCATACATGAAAAATAAGAAAACAGTAGGGATTTTCCCGGGAAAGTGACGAAAAAAAAATTGGAAAGTGTAAAAGAATCAACAGGAAAACGCCTCGCCTGCGTCTAACGAGTCATCGAAATTTGATATGGTGCTGTGCGGCCGGAAGCAAAGGCAGAAAACGTTTCCCATTTGGCCGAGGAATCAAAATCTAGTGAGAAACGCTCTGAAATATGTAACCGTGCGGCTTTCTCTCTCTAAAAAGTTTGGCGTACGTCTCTGCTTCTGCCGCCACTTTGCAGCGGCAGTATATGATTTGTAGAGGAAGCCACCACGCGGTTTTCGCATCGACTTCGGTCGGGACAGCGCAAAGTCAACAAGGAGAAATTTCCATCCGAATTAAACAAAAGTACTGTTTCATTACACTACAAGTTTTTCGTTCACACACACAACCCTATAACACTATACAAGTTTTTCGTTCACACACACAACCCTATAACACTATACAAGTTTTTCGTTCACACACAACCCTTTCATATTTATGACATCGTTGGGAATGAATCATACATTGAAAAGAAACGAGAGATTTTACATGAGTTTATAGAGTAAATTGTAGCAATAGTCTTTCAACTTTAATCAAATTGGATTAATGGTCCCTTAACTAAAAATTCATTACCATTGGTCCCTCAACTTATGAAAATGTGTAGCAATCCTTTTCATCAATTTCGTTAAAATTTTATCAAAATAAGTTATATTGGGATAACCATTTATACAATTAGGGTCTCTCAACTCATCAAAGTATGTAATTATGGTTTTTTTTGTCAACTACGTCAAAAATTTTGTCAAAACGAGTTATGTTGGAAGGATCATTGCTACAATTAGGTTAAAGTTAAGAGATCATTTCTCCAATTGAAATAAAGTTGAGGGACCAATGGTAATGGATTTTTAGTTGAGGGACCATAGCTGCACGTTTTGATGAGTTGAGGGACCAGTGGTAATGGATTTTTAGTTGATGGACCATTGCTCCAATTGAGTTAAAGTTAAGAGACCATAGCTGCAATTTACTCGAGTTTATAAGTAAATTGGCTACTTCTATTATGACCAATTGATTTTATAATATAATCTTAACTTTTTTCATAGTATTAAAGTATGTTGTCCTATGTATGAAACTCAACAGTCACACGTATTTCACCTGTTGGCGTGTTGTATTTGAATGACATGACAGGTTATCTCTTCTTAGTATGAGAGAAAAATAAGAAAATGATTTCTTAAATATTGAAAAGGAATGAAGAAAAGTGTAGGGGAGATTTTGGAGGAAATGGGTAGCAGAAACAAAAAGGGTTTTTCTCTTCTTTGTGCGGCTACAATTTGACAAATGCCTCACCATGTCAAAGACAATCTAAACAAATCCTCACTTGGAGAAAAACTTGAGAGTTTGAGAGAAAAGAAGGACTCACTGGTACGTGAGAGCGAAATCCTCTTAATAGAAAATCAAGAGAGTAGATCCACATTTTTTTGTGAGAATGTTTTATATTCTCATTATTTTGATAGCGAAAATTATCGCTATTTTTATTAGTCCATTATAATAAGAGATGTGATATACACACTTATTTTTCCTTCTTATACATTCTTTTAATTTTCGACCATCGGATTAGATGAATTGAAGAAAATCAAAAGACAGAAATTACAAGAAGTGTGTAAGAAGTAAAAAAAAAAAAAAAAGATGTGCGGATAGCACACCCCACAAGAACACACAAGTAAAAAGAGTTAATCCCCTACAATAACACGAGTGAAAAGAGTTCAATCCTAAGATTGCCAAAATTCTATCTTGGCTTTTAATAATTGTCATATTTTCAAACATGAAATCATAAATAAATAAAATTAGTCGCAAATACCATATTAAAACAAAACAAAACGAAGATAGGGATTCGTGATATCTTCTAAGAAAATTTAAAATGCCACTAGACTAGAGGTCCTATAGTTTAATATTGACTTTTTTAGGTACTTATTGTCCCATTCGAATTTCTGCGTCCACGAGAATATGCAAAAGCCTTGCCAACGTTCTGTGAGATTTCTCTCTCATTTTCCGACTCCAAAAAAGAAAACGAGGAGCCATCTGTAGTGCATTGTAGTCCATGGAATGGACCCATCCATCTTATACACACATACACACGTACGGTCACTTGTAAGAGAGATTCTTAGATACAACCGATGATATTTCTGCGCTCGTCTCCTTTTGAATATTGTAACTTAAAAGAAATAATTTAGATTTGACAACCCTGCTAAATTCACAACAAAAACATTAGTTGAAAATGAATTTAAATCCCATTCGGATCTAAATGGTGAGGATCCTAGAGATCCTCACATCCTAGTCATTCATTATATATCGTGTGATCAGAAATCATTTGAATTTTTTTATTTTAAATTAAACACAAATAATAGCTGACGAAAAATGACCCTACGATATACCAGGAACGACTAGAATGTAAGGATCCTTAAGATCCCCACAATTTGGATCCGGATGGGATCCTCATCCGTTGAAAATAGCCGAGTTGCCAAAAAATAAACAAACAACAGCAATTAATCATTTGGTTCTGCAGAACAAAAGGAAAGATAGGGTGGGGAAAGGAAAGACGGAGTGGGGAAGAAGACGGTAGAGAAAATTTGGGAAGAAAAAGGAGAGAGAGGAGGGGAGGAAAAAAAATGAACCATCAGATTAATTTCATGGTGCACATTAGTTAGTAGGAAAAACAACCATGAGAGTTTAGAATATAAAAAAAATAATAAAAGATTATACTTAAGACTTGCCATGTGACGAGTTGTGATTTAACGGTTGACTGTAATGCTACTGGGCAAGATACAATGGCAAGCAAAATCCCGCCCAAGTTTTCCTCACAGAAGAGTGGTAAGATGTCAAAGAAGAATGGACAAAACTAGAAACAAAGCATACATGAAACTGCACAGAATATATGCCGAGTGTGATAATTCTAATCTTCTAACTAATCACACCTTTAACAACTATAATAGTCAAACACTAGCTAAATGAGTCGGGCAACTGCTGACATGGATTTTGCGCTGACTTGTCATCTGAGATGGCTGTATGATAGGTACTCTTTCAGAAAGATGGGGGATCAAGATCAATTATTTGTACACTGTAACTACAGGTATGGGGTGTGTGTTAAGTAAAATAGGGTTTAGCATGTTGGGCCAAGCAAGCTTGTTCCAAGCCTTCGAGCCACGGACCCAAGGGCGTGAAACGATAACTATTTCGTTTTTTGTTTTGTCGAAAAAATGAATTTTTCTCGGATCATTAAAGAGGTAAACATATTGATCCAAAAGACATCTTACATAAGGAAACAAACAAGAAACTTGATTCCTATGTATCAAAATACAAGAAAAAGAAACACCAAGACCAAATGCCAAAGTGGGAAAGAAAACTAGATACAAATTTAAATGAAAGAAGAGGGAGAAAACACCTATACAGTTTCAGTTTTTGTTTCTTTTGGCTTCCAAGGATGATCCGTCTTGAAGCGTTTCCTGCGCATCATTGTCCATCCCTAGGCTCTTTAGTGCAGCCGCTTGAAGATAGAAGGCCATTGGCCATTCGGGGTTTATTACTAGGGCCTGCATTGCATCTCCAAGAGCTTCTTGTGCCATGTCATTCATCAAGTAACATAAGCAACGTCGAGCAAACACAGTTGGGGATATCATTGTGCCACCATCGATGAACTGCAATAAGTAACAAAGATCCACTTGGGAGTAAGATGAGAAGCACATCCAATCTTTGTAATCATGAAAGTTCACGGAAATCATATATCGCTAAAGCTTTCAACTAAATGAACGTGTTTCCAATATCACAAGTATTGATCAATATGTATATGGATTCTCATGACAGAAGTTAAGACCAGCAGATTTTGTAATCTTAATTTTGTGCCTTACTTCTGTGTAAGAATCTATGGCAGTAGCAAAATTTTTGGCTCGAAATGCAGCATCTGCACGCTTCTTAGAATTCAACGTTTCTTGTATTTGATTTGTCCACATTTGGAAAGAAAGCTGCATGGTAACTTCAAACTAAGCGCGGTGCATTACACAAAAACCAACATAAAAAGTAGCTCATACACATAACTGAGGCATAAATTGACCAAAAAGAAAATAATAATGGCTGGTAGATATCAGAAAAGAGAACACATAAAAGATAATTAAGGATCACTGACTTCATTTGCAACCCCCTCATCATCCTTGTAGCCAAGCTTCTCCAATATTTCATGTATTGCAGTAAGATCCAGTCTCGAGCAAGCTTCACCTAGAGGTGACAACGATGTCTGATTTAGAGGCGCATTTCCGTGTGGAATACCCATCAAAACATATGATGGAACCTGCTACAAACCACTACATGAGATTACATAATACCGTCATGGTATTCTATTTGCAGGGTTACTGCAAAATAGGTTTGCAAAACAGAGAGAAGAAATCAAATCATTTTTGCATCAGCGCACCTCAGTTTCTTTTTGAAGAGGAATGAGAGCAGTCACAAGAGACTTGGCATTTGGCCTCTCACGAGGTTCATACTGCAAGCACCGTGAAGCTAACCTCACTAGCTCAGTTCCATCATCATTTGAGAAATGACCTTCCAAGCATGAGTCCATCAGCATCAAAAAGTTTTTGCCCCGTATCAGGTCAAGTGCCTTCCAGAAAGAAAATCGGTGATTATTAGCCAGAAGCTTCTTAATATGACAATCTTGTTTCAATGGAATTATAATTACCATCTATTTCAAAAAAAATTATACGCCATTTATATAATCAGGAAATTCTGCAACACTACCAGATAGATTTAACTTAGAGAAATTTTAAACAAGTTACTTTTGTAGGCCTTTCCACAGGATGTCGAGAAAAATGAGCAACCATCCACCAGAATTATATCAAAGAAAAAAAAAGAAAAGTTACATGGCTAGGGGGGATATGTTTTCCACTGAGCAGATCAAGCAATAAGGTCCCAAAGCTGTAAACTAAACTTTCTGGTATCACTCTTCCTGCCAAACAGAGATAAGAATTAGCTTCACTAAAGACGTTTATTGCCTCAATAAATGTGTTCAAACTCACGCTTAAAAATGTAGAAGCATTAAGCCCTTTCTGCTCGTGCAAATGATACCAGATCCCTCTTAATGTATTTATATAGTATGTTGAAAATTAGCAATCAATACAATAGCACAACTAAAGACTTGACGTGTTAAAAACTTATTTCTTTGAGGGGATAAAGAAATATGCAAAAGAGATCGTGAATAACAGATACACATATCCAGCCCCAAAGGCCACTACTCCGGCAGCCCTAGTTGAATAATCAGTATTGGTGGAACTTTTTAAGTCACTAAGATAAAATGCATTAAAAGGAATTCCAGTAACTCATTAGTTGAGGTTTGCATAGCATCCTCACTTGTTTTTCCCCTCCAGTTGTTTTGCATAAAGGAGAATCTTTGAAGAGAAAGACACAAATTTTCACTCTAGGAAAAAATATGGCCTTCGTAATTTACATTGGAAGACGCGACAAAACTATGTTCGTGGGGAGGAGGCAAAAACAGGAAGATAAATGGGGACCATGGGGTAAATCACATGGGAAGATAAAGGTCATTTTTTCCTCTCACTTTACCCTCATCATCTTCCTCCTATTAAACGTAGTGTAAGTCTGATAAATATTGTATCCCATCGGCCGAAGAAATGAACGTATTAATTACCTGTCCTCAAGTACTCTGGAGGGGTGAAAGCCAGGTTTGTACTGTAGCTCTTGCCGTCTTTGCTATTCTTCATCAGGCCAAAGCAGGAGAGTCTAGGATTCGCATCCTGCACGTCAAGTACTCACCAATGTAACGAAGTACCAACAAAAGATTACAAGAATTTCAAAAGGATCAAAAGCTGCTACCTGATCAAAGAGGACTCTATAAGCATTCAGATCATGGTACAATGCCTGCCCTTTACTGCTGCAATACTCTAAAGCTTGCGCAAGATACAAAGCCACTCGCAACCTCATTGCCCATTTCAACGGCTGAGCCTCCCCTACAACATTTTAATTCAACCAATCTAATCAATTTCTGAACTCTTCTTTATTTCAGCTCAAGTAAGCCATGGTTGAATTTGACTACTTCAACAAATGCACTAAAAGTTGACAAAATCTCGAAAACAATCCAAATTTAGCAAAACGAAATCAAGATTAAAACCGAAAAGGAGTTTTAAATTAGAGGGTAATTTACAATGAAAGAGATGCTTAGAGAGAGTTTCATTAGGCATGAACTCAGCCACAAGCAATCTCTCATCGCCCTCACAGCAACACCCGAACAAATTCGCCAACCGCTCGTTCCTCAGCTGCCCCACAGCTCTAGCTTCCTCCTGCAACCAACAAAACCCACTACATATTTTCACAAACAGAATCCCAACAGCAGAAACCAAAAAAGAAAAATGAAAAATTTAGTCAACTTGCAAAATTACCAGAAATTGGCGCGAATCAGGCCAAGCTGATCGGTTGAAGCGCTTAACGGCGATCCACCGGCCGTCTTCGAGCTTCCCTTTGTATACCACATTGGGAGCTTTCTCCCCGTGCTCGGAGACGACGTTCTCCGACGAGAATCCTGACGTGGCAGCTTTCAGTTGCTCCAGGCTGAACTCGCTGAACACGAGCAGCATGTCCTTCTCATTTTTGTTCCCATTCTCTGCACCTCACCGAAAAGATGAAAAATATGAAATTTTCTCGGGAAAGTGACGGAAAATAAAAAAAGTTGAAAACTTAACATGAAAAGAGTGAAAACAAGAAAAGCTCACCTGGGTCTGAAGGGTCGTCGAGATTGGATTTGATATTGGACGGCCAGAAACAGAGGGAAAACTTGGAGCAACGAGCCCCCATTGGCTGATGAATCCAATCCTAGAGAGAGAAAACAGCTGGAAATGCCTCTGTGTGTAAGCTTCTCTCTCTAGAAAGTTAGACTTCTCTCTCTATCGCTTTCCTGGAGACTATAGAGAGAGGGTTTGAGAAGGGTTTTGTGGAGAGAGAGAGAGAGAGAGAGAGAGAGAGAGAGAGAGAGAGAGAGAGAGATGGAATGAATGATGGATAGGGTAAGGATGATGGGAGAATGGAGAAGAAGAAAGATGGATTCAAGTGAGGCTGCATTTTTCATTTTTCTATCTTTTTATTTTTAATTTTTGGGGTGTTTGGAAGGAGAGAAAGTGAGAGAAAATTATGGAGGCAGATTGTCTGGCGTTCTGTTTGGATGTCTTTTTCATTCACTTTAATTTATGCTATCACCGGTTAAATTACGTTAATTTTTTATATTTTTATTATTTTTTATTTTTTTACTTTTATAAAAAATTTAATATAAAATATTAATGTGATTTAACCGTACAAACAAAAATAATGAAAAAGACAGCCAAACAATCTGCCTCTGAAAATTATTTAAACCCAAAAGTAACTTTTTGGATCCAATGTTTTCTTCGTTTTTCTGTGTTTCTTTCTCTCACCACTCCGCCTTGCTTTCCCTCGTTTTCTGCATCTCTTTCTGGCTCATCGTTTTTTCTTTTCGTTTTTATTCTTTTGCCCTTTTGCCCTTTTGCCTTTTATCTGTTTAATCATCGTTTTCGTTACTTTTTTCCTCTTTTGCTTTGATTTTTTTTTTTTTTTTGCTTTTTGTTTCAATAAAATTATATTCTGGATTGGTCTAATAAACAAAAGAACAAAACTGGAATTCGAATTTAGTGCAAAGGCATCAACCGACTTAATTTATATTAGCTTTATGCATGTACAGCGTGCGACGTATAATTTACATATTTTAAATGAATAATATTGGACCATGATAGAAGAAATCGCTCATAAACTAATTAAAGAAGTTGAATCAACATAATAAAATCGGTCTTTTAATTTCGATATACATTCTATTGAATTTACACTACTATTAGAGAAAATAATATTTAATAAACAACTTATTGAATCATATTATTGCTAGCTAGTCCATTATAAGGTACTAATTATAAAAATAAAAATAAAAAACACTGTACAGAAAAAGTTGAATATTAAAAGCATTGTTTATCACTATTTATATGATGAAAATACCTCTGCTACATTTGATGCACTATTTTGAGCTGCTTTTGAAGTTTTTTGTTTGAGAGGCATTTCTATTCAATTTTTTTAGTGAAGCCTGTGACCCAAAAAACCACTGTTCAAAAACCCTGCGGGCTTTATATATAGATCTGCATTTTTTATCATAATGTTTTTTTTCATATTATGTACAACTGAGGGATCTAAATCTTTAAAACAATTAAACTGAGTAGTAAGTATCGGCTTTTTATCCAAAGTGATATATGAGATTGGCATCACTTTCTAATTTGGACCAAATAAGGAGTTGTGACAATCTCGATGATCGTTTTAGTTAAAAAAGGGTAAGTCGAACTATTTTTGCTATGTTTGGTTTTGATTTAGTTCTCGCTTTTATCTATAATTCATATGTGAAATCCAAGTATCTCTCATTGGAAATAAGTTGAAATGAGGTCAAAGATTCAACAAATGATAAATGACATTAGTGGAATTGTAAACCAAAATAAATGTGTAGCGTGAATGGACGTTTGCGGGTCTACAATTTAAGTAGTTATTAAGAGAATTTTATCAAGGAATCTGCTCTTTTAGATTTGTGATACAGCAGTCATATCGTTCATCTATATTACAACATATGAACTAGTAACATCACGTAATTGTATTTCCATTACTTATAAAATTTCACATTGCTTTCCCAAGGATAATCAAAGAAATGAAATTGGACAGTTCAGCAATGCAAATAAACAGCACAATTAGCCATAATTTGGTGCTCATAAATTATGAAACTAAAAGCATAATGCAGTATGATAGCCAGACATGCCTCAAATGATGAAGAAACCACTCAACTTGATTTCAGGATCCTCTTGACCAACTTTTCCGGCTCCTCTAGTGCACAAATAAAGGTTGTATAATTGATGTTATTATTATATAAAATAGATTTTTGCAGCCTTAAAGTACTATCAATACGCTAAAGTTTTCGGTGTGGGGATCGCACCGTTATGTGGTAGTAATTTGAATACATATTGGATGATATTTTAGCTTTTTAATATTATGCTTTAATTATGAAATATTTTATAATATTTGAATTAGTAATATCACATAACAATATAATTGTTATGCTCCAAAATTAAGCACAAATGCATAAATACTGTATCTGCAACACCATCATATAATGTACCATTTAAAATAATAATAATAATAATAAATAAATAAATAAATAAAAAATAAACACGGCAGTTCATACTTCTGGGGGCTTTACAAATGCATTTCGCCTCTCATTGGACACTGTGTGATTTCCCAGTGCTAGGAATCGAACATAGATCGTGTCGCATGGAATACGAACCTATAATTCATCTTCAACTACTAAGTCATCCCTTGATGATTTACAATGTACCATTTCATTGATGTTGAGTTTGTATATGTACATTTGTTTATTCGTAGTTACATACTATGACTTCTTTTTATTTTTAAACAAACGATAGTATCTACACTAAGAAGAAGGGGATGAGATTAGCCTCACAATAAACTAGCAATAATGTGGTTCAAACTCGCATTTATTGAGAATTGAACCTACAAACTATGACTTAAGTTATAAAATATCAATTATATCGTCAACAATTATTATCATAACAAGTAAACTAGTAATGATACGTGACGATATAATTAACATGCTATAAAATTTCTCAAATGAGCTCAATATTTGGGAAGCATGAGGAGAAATGTAAGCTCTTTTATCGCCTTAAGAAATGTACTTAATTATATTAAATTCTATATCGGGATGCAAGGACTGAGGGAATGCAAGACCATGTTAGCTTATGGACCACACAATAACATATTCTACAAAAGCTATCCTGACCAAGGACCATACCAATTCACTCATCTACTTCACTATTTATATCTTTTTTCTAATTTGGTTCGTGAGGTCAATCATATAATCCTCAACTAAGATAAGATCCTAAGGATTATTTATGTACCTAAAAAACTCAATCTCAACACATTAAGAATGTTTAATTCAAAGCAAGAAACTAAGTGAGTTGTTATTCACACTTCTGAAAAGTCACCGTCTATTTCTTTCTTTTTTATCTCTTTTTTTTAAAAGATGATTAATTGGTGGATAAGTTACGACAGCTCACTTTTTCAGATGCCAGAAAGATTTACAGAGACATTTCAGCATTTTCCTGGCCACCATCGGATGATTCATTAGCGTTAGAAATCAAATTTGCGATGTGTTTTGTGGAATACGAGCCTGAAATTCGTCCCAACCACTAGACCACCCCGTGATAGTTATCATCCATTTCTTTTCTAACAATTCAATGACCGAGTGAACCACAACTAAATATAGAAATGACATTTTTAAAATGTCAATAACAACTCTCAACTTAATCATCGTTTTTTGTTATTTGTTGATTATCAAGGAATCTGAATGGAAAAACAAGTTTAGCGACTTACAAAGCTCAATTTCAATGACAAACAATCAATTTTGGTTATAAAATCCGGCATCAACGTCACTTGTTTATTTTGCATTATTCTTCGCACCATATCGGATTCTAATAAAAATACACTAGACCTATGCCAGCTACCTCGTAGCCAAATTCTACTGGAGCTGTGCCGGAACCATGTAAAAGTTTCTCCACATCACCCATGTACACCAGCACAAATGATTGGTCCTTTTTCTTGGATCTTTTGTCCAAATATATAAAGATGTTCATAGACATCATGAACACAAGATGATATGAGAATCCACTTACAGAAAAACAGGTGATTGGACTTATATTATATGGGACACTCACAATTTTGGAAATTTTGAATTGTGAAAAATAAATCAATCTCCACATCAAAATAAAGAAGTTTGAATTTTTATGAATTTTTATTTTTTTATGTTGTTTATTTCCAAATTTTGTTCAAAAATTGGTAGAAATTTTTATCTCTTATAGTCGGATCAGGTGAACTTTCTAATCGCGGAAAGAGGAGTGAGACTCTTACATTGGGTTTGTGCACGCATAGAGAAAGTGGTAGAGGTGAGACTCTTAACAATCCAAGTGATCATTTCAACACTTTTCAACGAAACTAGTGCTAAGTGAAACAAAAACGAATGAATGAGATTGGAAATAAAAAACAAAAACTAATAGTTAATAAAATCAAATTTCACGACTAAAACAAATATAACACTGAGTGGTACATAACATAGAAACCGACCCTAAACTAAAATGAGTAAAATCACGATTTGTCCTTGACAAAATGAAAGCACTTTAAAAAGAAGTCAAGGGGTGGTGTTCCTGAATGGGCATCAGACAAGAAACATTATTAAATTGCATAATTGGGTCATGCCAGCCCTAACTTCCCAATGAGACTTTAGTATGTCCCCTCCTCATCTAGTTAATTTGACCTTAGATAACACTAAACCATGTTGTCCTAGGTGCAATGGTCTCTCTCATCCCTCCCATTCTTCACCCACACAACCTGTTTCAGTGTTTTGTGGACCAAATTTCAAGCAATCTTTAAACATGACACCCTGGTGCTCCAACACAATGACTTGGATATCATCCATAATCCGTCACCGCTTTACTCGATTCTACAATCCATATCTATGATGAAGATGATGAGAACAATAAAAGGCGGACTCCTAGGCAACAAGGCTCTAGCTTCCATATCCACTTTCATTTCCAGAAATAATACGGATCAGGTTTATCCGCCTCGCTAAACAACGGAGAATGCATCTGTTGAAACAACTTAGAATTCTTAACAGCAGCAAAGCCATCTTCAGCTTATGCTGCTCATCCATGTACCATATACTGCTAAGCTAACTATGTTCCTATCTCGAAACTTTTCGATCCGTCTGTCCTATGTTTCAATCCACAAGGAAAGGTCAAACAGAACGGGGCAATAAGAAATATTTACTCATTTTCCGGACTCAACTGGTAATGTTGGCAGAATTTCCCTTAAGGAATTTGTCGAGCTCTTCTCTGTTCTTGCTATCTTTCTCTCTGGTGCTCATTGGTAGTAGTGGTTGAGATGTACATCGATCAGGCAATTCTGCGGAGGATAAGAATTGAGTTAGCAGACACACAGCTTTGGGTATTCTTAAAAATTTGACAATTACTGCTTACTGAAAATTCTGCTTTGTTCTAATTATACCAAGGATACGAATAACTTAAAAATGGAATTGAGACATCATAATGATACAACTGAAAAATGGAACCGAGAACAAAATTTGACCTAAGAGTTGTTCGTCTAGTGGTCAGGTCCTTGGTTTGTTCCCAAGTGATCTGGGGTTCAACTCACTCACGCGGTACCCACTTGTTGTGTTCCTTTCAAGTGCAAATATAAGGATAGTATAATGGCACAAGGAAGAGTGTTGAACCACAGAGACTGATTAGAACTCTACAAATTACTAGCTTTATGTGAACCCTCACTAACAATGAAAATGCAAGATAAGATAAAGATGAATGATAGATTAATTCATAAACGATGGGAACGGAACTAGGGATACCGATTTCACCATTACAAGCCAATTTCATGAAATTTAAGTCAAAACGCATTTAACTCTCCAATTTGCAACTAGGGTTCGTTTTACTTATTTATGATCATCCATTTGATGTGTGGTTGTGATCAAGTACTCCTAATCTGTAACCTAGTTGTGATGTTCAACTTAGATTACCAATTAAAAATCCATTAAGAACAAGAAAACTTCAAAGAACCAAAGAAATCACATGGCAGGATGTATGCATAGCAGTTTCTTCATTCATTCACGTGTCTACCAAGATTAAGCATGATGTGTACTATAACCTTGATCAAATAATCTGTAAGCAGCCCTAATGGTGATCAAACATTAAGATTAACAAACAAATTATACTATAAAATCAGCGAATGAAACAAGAATACAGATTGGTAATTTGAATACTTTAACTTAATAATATAGAATAGGTTTGCAAGGCTACATCGAAATCTCCATCTATGAACTTAATTACACAGCATGATTACAAAATATATTAATATCAAGAAAAACATGAGTGAAATTAAGTTCATAGAAGAAACCCCCTTGGAGTAATTTTGATGTTGAACTTCTCCAAGAACAGCCCAGCTGCGTGGTTTCTTCGGTGGTAGCGGATGGTGAAGGGAAATAGGGTTTTGTTTCTGGAAGAAAGGCTAAAAAAAGAGAAGAGAGAGAGAGCTATAGGCGTCCCCAAGGGGAAGCTTCTATAATAGTGGCTGGAATTCTCAGTTTTATAAGGTTAAAGAAGCTGTTACAGATTGTCAATACATCCCAGTAATTGGGCATTTAATTCCCATGTTTTTTGCTGTTATTGGTCTTATAAAGAGCCATATTCATCACCATATTTAGTTTTCACTTTTAATTCTTTGTCTACATCAACATCCTTATTCAATTCTCCACTTTTAGCATAATTTTGCCTTATTTGTCCTCAACTGAGCTCCAAAATACGATTAGCTGCACACTAACACAAAAGAGGGTAAAATGCAACTAGTTTAAGTCAAAAATATCACAAAGGGACTAGGAATGGATAGTATAAATGTATTAAATATATGAGTTATCACCACCTAGCTAAATGCTAGAGTTTTTCGCTCCCCAAATGTTGATTTCCCCCACCAATGTGGGACTACCAACAAGCTTTGGGTATTCTAAAAGATTTAACAATTATTGTTTACTGAAAATTCTGCTTTGTTCTAAGTATACCAAAGATATGAACAACTTAAAAATGAAATCGAGACACCATAATGTTATAACTGAAAAATGGAATCGAGAACAAAATTTGACCTAAGAGTTGTTCGTCTAGTGTTCAAGTCCTTGGTTTGCTTCCAAGTGGTCTGGGGTTCGACTGTCTCTCGCAGTACCCACCTAGCAAAATGCTAGAGTTTCTCACTCCCTAAATGTTGTGGGGTCATGCGGGGGCCTAGTGATTAGTAGTTGGGTCAAAGAACCCGTCTTACCAGGCAACAACAACATCCGCAGTGTAATGTTTGTGAGAGTACCGTGTCATTTAGGCGATGTGGCAGACATCAAAGAAATTCCGTTTATCTTAAGCTTCTATTCATAAAAGGGCTAAGAAAAGAGTTTGCATTTCAATTGATTAACTGAACTCGAGGTTTTAAGTTCAATTCCTTCACTTTCGCTTCTGGCCTTCTTCCTAAGTTTGTACTGCTTTTAAAAAGAAGCAAACCAGTTTTCCTTACCGGTGCTGCAAAGAAAAGCCAGTTTCATACAATTTCTCAAACGCACCCCAACCATTCCACCCGGCCCCATGCGGGCACTCCTAACAAAAGCTAGCACACTCACTATTTCAGCCTTTTGTACATTTTTGTTCCGACTTCCATCACTATTGCCTACTTCACGAGTCGTTTTACTGTACAACAATGTGCATTCACCTGTTAAGTTGCCTTAATCCATCGAACAGATACTTAATCATTAAATTCAGCAATGTATGTCATGCTTGTGTTGTTGCTTCACACCCAAGATTCACGCGGGCCCCCCTAGATTAGAGTGTGTCCGTCCAGGCGTCTCTTGTGTGTGTGCAACCACGTGTGCGATGTTCTGTGAACCCACGGGGGCTCACGCATGAGAGAGAGAGAGAGAGAGAGAGAGAGAGAGAGAGAGAACACGAAATGAGTAAACGAGATGGAAAATAAGTAATATTTGGCCTCATATTTCCATTTCAAAGAGGGGCTGCACCCCATACTGGAAAAACTTGTGTTTATTGAAATTCAAGTGAAAAGCAACATACCATTCACTCACTATATGCACATGTACATAGATTAAACACTTTCACTCACAATACGTATGTATTGCTTCATATTTTGCTTCTGACATTTACTGATCTGCGAAACTGACTCCTGTTATCTTCCCGGGGATCATGAATCAAAAACCAATACAGGTTAAGGCGCCAACAGCACATTTTGTACAATGTTAACCCGGGGGCAAATGAAGATATACCGTAACGTCAAGAGGCAATCACTGTAAAACTAGACCCTCCCGACTGGAGACAGCGGGGGATATGAAGCATATCTTGCAGGAACTTCCCCTTCCATTTGATTTGGAGCACTTAATCCATCATTTTGCATTAACATCGTTTCCTCAAAAGGTTTCTCTTGTACCGAGTTCCTTGACCCGGAGAACTCCAATAGATTCCGACTATCTAATACTGCTATACAAATAGAGAATGCTTGCAAGACTGAGAGTGAAGGATTGAACTCAACTGAATAGATCCCATCTTTGAATGGGGCCAAACTAAAAGCTGGCTGGTTTTCTTGGATTCCTCCCTGTGGATATGAAATAAAGCAAAGGGCACAATTAGCTGGAGTTTATAGAGGAAAAAAGATCGTCACCATGGTTAATGGAAAACACCATACCTCAGAAAAAAGCTCAAACCGATCTGGGATGTGGCGAACTTTACGTGAAGTCAATTTTTTCTCGCTGACTTGATTCTGATTGTCAAATATCCTGAGTTTGCAACCCAAATCCCAACCTCCACAGTCACATGATCCCCCTGAAATCCAACGTTCAATCAGTGATGATGGTCCTCCGTTGCTTGGTAGACTATGGGTACCACTAGGAAGTATTACTGTTGTGCTAATAAGGCCTTGAGTACCAACAAAAGGCTTACCGTCTACAGCTTCCCCTGAATAAGAATGCCGTCTTACCCTTGACAAACACTCATCTGAACCAACCGCAGGAAATATACTACAGTTATCCCTGTCACGCCAAACTGCGGTAGACTGCTGATTGATCTTTTTCGGGATTTTTACAACAGCAGCGGCAAGCTCATCATTTGGCTGGAAGTCTGAGGTTTGACAATCTGCCTGTCGCAGGTTTACAGAGAATAAAACAAACTCTCTTACGCTAAAGCCATCCAATCTGACCAAATTGGGAAACTGAGAATCAGCAACCTTCATTTGAGCAACAACATTACGGACATAGTCACGACTCTTGCTCTTGCTGCCTTGATGCATCCAAATTCCTATCTTTTTCTTGACATCCCGGATGCTGAAGAATGTGTAGATGCAGCTGCAGTCATCATTTTTGGAGGTATTTAACTTCTTCATCGTGGCTGCAAGTATGTCAATGTCATTCTCAACCGCAAATGTGAACAGGGGCTGGCCATTCTTAACTGCAACTCGTAGAAGAGCTTGAACTGCTGCGGATCCACTCTTCTTGACCATAGCTGACTCGTTGACATTAATTGTCCTACAACCAGTCATACCTAGTTTTACCTTCCCTGGCTGCTCAGATAAAGAATCCACCCACCCCTCAGATGATTTGCGCACCTTATGTTTTGATATGGAACCTTTCTCTGATGACTCCACTACGTGATGGCAGTTAGCCACCTTTGGCTTCAGCAGTGGATCCAGTAACCTTCTCAGAGGGCTCGACTTGGATCTGCCAGTGGCATTGGACTTATCACCATCTGAAGCATCCGTGAAAGTGGAAGCCACAGTGTTCTCGGAACCAGGGTTGGCCGAAAAAGATGTTGAGCTCAGCTGCTGTACATCTGAACAGTCCTTGGAACTGGAACTCTTGCCCGTCTTGCCCACACCAATGCTAAACCGGCGAAACGGTGAAGTGCTCCTTACTTTTTCAGCAGTTGCTTTGCTTGGTTTCAGTTCCAATCCTTTATAAGGCTCACTTATAGTTGAAGATGTGGATGCTACAGCTGTTTTTTTCTCTTCTACTTTTATGCCTCTCGATGAGCTTGTTCCTGTTTTAAATGATTGTGTTGCTGAGCTAGGTACACTAGATTGCAATCTGATACTCGTAGCATCCGTAGAGCCAAGCTGTTTTACCAAAGAGTGTTGACTTTCATCTTCAGAAGAAAAAGGGCATGAGTGTGACAAAACAGTTCTGAGCTCTGCATGACAGGCCTCCTTAGGTCTATCTGAAAATCTTCCTTGGGTTGCTTTTGCTTCTCTTTGATGAAGCAGTTTTATTGAATCAGATAGGTTGGAAACACCAGAATCTTTGTTTGCAGGAAAATCTCTTGGCAAAAGCAGAACAACTTTCTGGCATCCTTCAGGGATATCTCGTTCAGAACTTTCTGAATAAGATTTATGTAAGTTCTCTGATTTCTTCATTAATTCACCATGAGCTGCAGTTTCATGCGGGCCATTCCGCAAAACTCCTTTTTTTGGCTCACTCTTTGGGTCCGAATCTTTTCTCATGTACTGTTCCACCCTGATGTCTGGGCGGTTTTTGCATAAAGACTTATCTGTTCCAATGAAATTTTCCAGCCCATTCAAGGTGCTACTCCCACCAGCTTTTAGATCTTTCAACGTTTCAACCCTCTCTCTAAAACAGTTGACAACTTCGGAATGGCCTTCTGTTGGAGATTTGACGAAATGAGATTCCAGTGAAGGACGATGCACCCTCGGATGAGCAGGCGAACAACTCTGGCCTCGGCTAGAATGGGTTGATGATTCATCCGTCGAAAAACATGAGGTTGTATTACTACTAGATGGTGAATTCCTGCTACTTCTGTATGGCATCTGTTTATGTCTATGCTGCCATTTTTCTAGGCGTCCCCAGTCTAGGACACCTACATTTAAAACTTTCTCCTGAAGGTTTTTACCTCTCTCAAGGTAACTTGGCAACTTGGACATGTACTTAACAAGTTCATCTTCTTCACTCTTCTTTCTATCAATCCGCTGTTTTTGGTGGTTCCCAATAGAATTAGGTGGGATACCATTTACATCTTTTGTAATCTCATAATGGAGATCAGCACAGGACAAACTAGCCTTTCTTGATTTGGACTGCTCTTCTTGGTTTATGGTTGCAGTTGTTGGACATGATATGCTTCCAGACGTTCCTAGAGATTGTTGATCGTTGGAATTCCTTCTGGATTCTCTGCAGCCATCCATGGTAGTATCTGCTATGTTGTGGTTTATCGTACGTGAATACTCTTGCTAAAAGGAAGCTCCATATGTTTCTTATTCAAGTGCACAGTTGCACTGATTCACAAGAATGCTGGCCAATCTGAGAGTAAAAACAAAGAGAAAGTTGAATACAGAAGCCCTAAAATTTAAATACCAAAACAAGGTTATTCAAATTAAAGGGAAGGTAATGACACCATGAATACTACATGTATAGACATGCTAAGTGCCATTCCCGCTCACTAACTATATTCGTTAATCGACATCTGAAACTTTACCCTTTCCACAAATCAAGAAGCAAAGCAAAAAAGTCACAGCTTTTTTAAACAAGAAATAAACTAAGTTTAAGTCTCCCTAGTAAAGCCACCTGAATAAGGTGGAGGCTCTCCCCCGTAACTTTTCCTCGACATTTTAGACTACATTACTGTCATTTGGAGATAAACAACACTCTAATTGCAGTATTTACTACAAGTCCACAACAACACCAAAACTCCGGAATCTATCACAAACGAGATCCTATTTTCCAGAAAACTCCGTAACGAAAAAACAGAAAACCCACAACACAACAGGTATCTAAATCTTGATTCCACACTTTAATTCCGACAAAGTAGCTAAAAGATCATGCAAGCAGTCAAACAATACAAGCTCTCAAATCTTACAGTCTCAAGGACAAAAATGGCACAATGCATTCGTCCCCTCTGCTCAATAAAAGCTATCCACAATTGGGCAACTCAAAAATCTCACTTTCCTATCAGCAATATACATAATAATGCCTTTATATCGTAACTTTTCGAAAAATAAAATTCCGAAAAATTGTCATCCACACAACTCGATTGCGTTAAGAACAAGGCGAATCGACAGTGTATCAATTAAATTCATATTATTAAACAGAGACTTTCATGGCACAAAACTGAAATCTCAATGCAACAAGACAATCGGGAGATGCATATTGACAAACAGGGAAAGCAGAGAAGGAAATTCAAAACCAAGAACTTTGGTGGTCCATGGAAATTTGAAACCCCAATCTCAAAAATCATGATAAGGTAAAAACGACCTGTTGTTGGCGTCACTGTCGCCGCTAGAACTAGCGGAAACGACAAAGCTCGCCAGCTATGCCACAATCAGAAGGAGCACTCTCAAATTTCAAAATATTTTACACACGTCTGCCCCGTTTGGCAATGAGAAGGAAATCACAGGGGAAAAAGAAGGACACAATGCTGAAAAGGTGAGATTTTTCTCACTTTCTCAGCTGCCAAACAGTGAATATCTAAACCCCATTTGGCAATTGAAACGGAATCACAGCATAAATAAAAAGGAAATCTTTTTCTCTCAAAATAGAAAATTGAATATCCTTCAACCGACAATTTCCGAGCGGAAGAAAAACGGAAACTTGAAAACAAACCAGCATTTAAACAAGGAAACAGCAAGAAAATTTACATACATTTTCTCGGTAAACAAACGGAAAAAAAAAATAAATAAATTCTCGTAATTTCTGACTCAGACGAGTAGCATCGTATGCGTAGTACTCACCGGAGTGAATCTTTGGTTCGACGCACCGCCGTTAACGGGAACAGCGACGGGCTCGAGGGCGGAGCAGTAAGTGTCGGTGGATCATTGGTCTGTGTGAGCAGAAAGGTAACAAAAAAGCAGAGAAATCAAAGGCGGAGAGGAATCATTAGGTCAGCAGCCTCGTAATCCGAAATGCTTGCGTCCTTCTCTTCCCCAAACTCCAACGCCTCTCAGAAGCTCAGAGGAGAGAGAGAGAATCTGGAGTTAAGAGTGAGAGTGTGTGGTGGTGTTTCTGGCTGGAGCTGATTTTATTGCCGTGAGGTACAATCAGTCAAAGCTAAAGAGAGGGAGGGGGAGGGGAATTTGATCCTCTCCGAGGCAAAGTCTGGGATCCTCATGCACACGCACCGTTAGATTTTGATCTAATGATTACAATTATTATAATTTTAGAAAAATTTCTTGTTTATAGTCATTAAATCAAAATTTCACTGTCTGTGTTATTGAATCAGGAGGATCCCGAAAATTTGCCTCGGAGAGGATCCAATTCCAAGGGGAGGGGGGAAAGAGGGAGGCAATCGTTTTCATCGGACGGCTGAGAGGAAGACCCGCTGTGATCGGGCGGTCGCATCGGATAGCCTCCTAAGAGAGAGAGACAGTATGTTGCCGGGTCCCACTCTGAAATGCATTATTATTTTATTTGTTTCTAATACTTTTCCACCTGTTGATCTCGTTTCGTATCATGAAGATTTTCATTATAAAGGTTGATTAAAAACCGCGGGCCCAACTGACTCGGTTGCAGAGGTTTTTATTTATTTATATTTTCTGGGAAAAGTGTTATTTACAATTTTTTTTTTTAATCTCAACTTTTTATTCTAATTTATAGTTATTTAATCGAATAAATTAAGAATAATCGAATAAATTAAAAAAATAAAAAAGGTTAAGAATAGGCCCTGTGGTGATTGTTGTTTTTATTGGCTATATCTGTTCCAATTTTCATAAAAATATATAATAATTTAGGCTTTTCTCATTACTCCGTTTTTTCTTGTGAACTTTTGTCTTTTAGTTATTTTCCATGATTCTTTTAAAAAATTGACAATTGTAATATTTTTACACAATTATCAAAGTGCATAACTTTTTGAACTTTTGTCTTTTAACTATTTTCTATGATTAAAATTTGACAATTGTAATGTTTTTACATAATTATCAAAGTGCCTTACTTTGGCTTGATTTTAGTCTGGTATTGCAAGTAGCCGTCTTTTTAAATAATCTTTATTGTTTGATTTTTTTAGTTTACAATTCAATTTTATGAAGATAATTTTTAATTTTTGAAACTACTCAGTAGTGTTATACTATTGTAAATAACCGGATTAAAATAGTTCTTTCACGTGTACATGATCTTTCTCTAATTTTCTAACACAAAGCCCTTCACGAACATGGTATATGTAGGGATTGCTCTCAACAAATATGGCTTATTCCCTTGCACTAGTAATTAATGTCATTTATACCTAAATAAATATCATTTAAGTAATTATGAAAAGGAAAATGCACAAACTTGGTTTTATTTTGATTACTTTTATTATTGTTACAGTTACAAAGAAGAGGAATGCTAGTTACGTTTTTTATCTGAGTGTATTTTTGCCCACAACCTTATTTATTGAAAGATAATAAAATTTGATATTTGTGTCTATCTGCTATACAAATCTTGAAATTTAAGCTCATTTACCAGTGATAAATGTGATGGTGAGCATTATCATCACTTAGGTTGGTGAACAAATACATCCTCTTTTCATCTACCTTTTTCGACTTGCAGTTCTCATTCACTATGACATGCGTCATCCACCATCACTTGAACCTAAAAATTTAATATGTTTAAAATTTGAAAATTCATTTTTCATACATAATTACATACCCCTCATAAATCAAATATAACTCATTTATCTTTTTTATTTCTTACTAATTGTTTTTTTATTCTTCCTAATTAAAAGGAAATGAAGAAACCCTCAAAGGGATTCACTTTTTTTAATCCAAAAAGATGTACCAAAATATAAAAAGGATATGCTTTTGAACCAGTGCGTGGGTTTAAAGGGACCACTTTCAACCAAAAAGGGGATCAAAGAGAGGAGCAGTGGAAAAAATAATTAAAGTAAAAGGTGAGGATGTGATGATATGCAAAAGGAAGTGACCTCTTAAATTAATAGAAGAATATGCAGATAAAAAGGGAATTTCAGATAAAAAGAGCATGATTATATTACAATGTAGATCCATGTTTGTCACAATCCTATATTGAAATGAATAAATGCATACAAGAGTTTATAATATAAGAATTATACGACCATTTTTACTTCTCTTTAAAAATGAATCAGTTGCTGACTTCATAACGGTATTCTAGTTTTTTTGTACGTTTGGAAAAATTGTACAACCATTGAATATATCATTTCTACTTTTCACATCGAGCTCTACACTTACACATTGTTACTAACAATGACTATTCGGTCTAGCGACTTTCAATCTTTATTTTTTGAAGAAGCTCTTGAATTATAATGTCATGGATGATAGTTTGTTGTGTTGCTGAATCTTCGAAGGGGAAAAAAAAAAGGCAAACCATATAGATAATTTGAAGTACAGTTACAAAGTATTAAGTATAATATGGTATTATGGTATAAACCTCCCATAAAAAAAAAGAGTCAAAACAATGAATTAACATATTTTTTGTTGAACAAACTGAAATTAGAGTGGTTACTCAATACTACCATTTGATGGTATTCTTCTTCATTTATAAGTAAGAGGTCTTAGGTTTGAATCTCATGGATAGCGATTTCGATACCAAATTAGGTTAACCATTGTGTGGCTTAACCGAACTTCGACTCCACCTCCCCTTAATGTAAAAATATATTGCTGTACCCAAAAAAAAAAAAGAAAACTAAAATTAGAGCGAGGATCCTCTACAACTCCATATATTTTGTATAACCTAACAACTCGTTTGGTCCATTTCAGAATTAATCTAATCATCCAAATTGTTTATTTTGTAGTCATCAATCAAAGATCGTGCTTGCAAAGTCCACTCAAAACATGAACCTATTAGTCATTGATAACTATCGTGGACATTTCATTGTTTATTGACAAAGTTCTGCTTATATTTATGTGGTCACAACTAGATGCCTAAATACATTTCAACTTGAGTGAAAATTTGTAAAGATCATCTTTCAATGATATCTTCAAAACAATATGTTTAGATCATACGAAACAAGAAAATGATTTTCACGCACCCTTTTAAATCTCTCACACATATTCTCATTCACGCACCCTTGAATCAAATTAAAAATAAAAAAATCATAAAAGAGAAAACTTTCACCGGACGGTAACCTCCACCCCCCTCCTCGCTGACCACTGTCGAATTGCCAGCCAAAATGGAAAGTTTGCATTATAAAATTTGAAATTATGTGCGGAAGATGTTTATTGGGTTCAAATATATTATTTTGAAGTTAAATCTTGATCAAATTGTTCTATATAAAAAATAAAAAATTGCAAGACTTGTACCTTATAAAATGCATATAAATTGATTTAACAAGATACCCCTCCATACGAGGTAACATGATTCATCCCAAAATATAGATCCATCCATGTGCTAAATATTATTGCCAAATGGACCAAATAATATTCAACAAATTTTAACTTTTATGATGATTGTTACCATTTAAGCGTTATTGAAATATGATTGTTCAAAATAAAAAATAAAATTCAAAGTGCTAGTTGATAACAGATTGTAAAATGATATTGTTGTACACAACAATTTCTTGGAGATCATCATGAGTGCCTTTGCCCAATATTGACTTTGTTATTGGAATCCAAAGCAACTTGAAGTAGGAACTTCATGATCTGTGCGTCACAATTATGTGGTTCTTTGTACCCATATAACTTTCATCAAGGATACAACAACAACGCTTTATCTTATTAGGTGGGATCGGTTGTATGAATTCTAGAACGTCACTACGCTTAGTTTTGTACAAAGTCTTTTATTAACTCCAAGTACTCTATGTCTTTCTTACAACCTCTTTCCTTGTCTTCCTCTACCCATTTTGCCTTGAGTTTCTATCTCATAATCACATATTTTCTGAGTCTCTGTCTCATAATCACATCTTTTAACTAAATCATTTGTAGGTCTTCGGTTCACAGTGTATAAACCACCTTAACTGATTTCTCTAATCTTATCGGATAAGTGAAAAAAAAAAAATTTATAACTACACTTCTATGACTATATAAATGTTTTACTGAAATTAGCATCATATTTTTCTTTACATGCTTTTTCTAATACAACGAAGTATTAAACTAAGCGGTGGAAAGGCTAAATTACACAATGATCTATTCATATTTATTTGTTTCGAACTTATCATTTACGATAATCAAACCTAAAACATATTCATAAGTAATTAAAAATAACACTAGACTGTAGTCCTAACAACCACTTTACATATTTGTTGAGGCTGAGAAGCACTAAAAAGCTACCCAGCTACCGAACCAAATTCTCAGGCCCGTCTCACAGCAAGGGCAAGAACAAAAGGGCAAAACAAAGCCCAACATAAACGTAAAGGAAGACTGCAATTCTCCCATCGTGGCCATCGGCGTGAACAAGGTCTGTCATGCTTATGCAGTAGAGGGTGCATGACAACAAAACTACCATAAAAGCATTATATTCATGCACAAAAAATGGGATCCTTGTGCAGAAACTTCACCGAATATGACCAAACATGAAATGAGTCAGCTTTTGGAAATCCATTGCTATTACTTTCTATGTAAAGTTGTATGTAAAGTTGATACGAACATACCATTCACCGTAAGGTATCTCTGTAAGTTATAACCACAAGTAGTTTCTTACCGGTTCGTTACGCAGAAGATCAAGCAATAACATACATGATTCTTCTTCATAAGTTCATTGCTGGTTCATCCCATGCAAACAAAAATATATATGCATCTTCTCCTAGTTTTCGTTGCAAGAACGGTAGTCTTCCATTTTTTTACACCTATTTAGCTGGAAATCTAGTCTTGAGTACAAGATTCACAGAGATAGACCTGGAAAATGTGAGCCTAGTGATGCTTCTCTTTTCAATGCTGAAAATGCACAATCAATCGCAGGGGACGTTGTATACACGGTATTATATGCCAACTCGGCTAGGACACTGGCAAAAATTGTAACAGAACATAAACGTAGAAAAAGCTCACACCAAATACAAGAGACACTACAGCACTACACATTAAACTCTTATACTGTCATGTAAATCTTGCTCTATATGAAGTCAAGCATAAATTCAAGCAGCATAAATTTTTAAAACGAAAATTGGACACCATCCTGACTGCATTCATACAATAAGAAGAAACAATACCAGGCACCAAACTACACAAGAGAAGACATTACAAGAAGCAAACTCGAACATGCTCAATCCTTCTCTTTGATAAGCCATTTCCAAATTTGCATTTCCGAAACATTATTCTAGTTTCAGTGCACAAGGGAATATGCTACATTTGATCATCATAGTAAACTGATTTGAAAAAACACACTACCTTATCTAACAAAAAAAATGTACCAATGGACGATACAACTGATTAACTGAAAAAGCACATCCAAGTATAACAGATTGGGCTAAATTCCCTAAAAAAAGAGGAAATACGTATCAAGTTGCTTGAACTTCAGCTGCTGGAGCACTTTCTGTAGGTTTAGTCGTGCTTGGAACAATTTCAGTCTTTGAGTTGGGAATGTATCTCCAACCACGCTTGTGGACTCCACTTATTTTCTTGGGGGCATCTGCAGCTGGCAAGCCTGCAACAAATTCTACTAAATTAATTTTCATATAAAAGAGTAACATAAAATCTACAAAACTAACCCATAAAATGATCAACTATTATTAGCTTAGCAGTCCTGACTCACAAGACTCACAACTACAGGTCTAACACAGAACTCTAAAGAACTAGTACTAAATACATAAATGACAAACAAATAGAGGATCGAGACTCTGTAACAAAAAGGAACCTCATATTCATATACGCAGGTTGTACAGATGCATTATGTTTGTATATGCAAGCGCATAGTGGAGGTGTAAAGAGAGTCAATATCCCGGATCCCGTACACAGTTCTCACTTATTAATTATAACTCAAATTAGGCTGCATGTTCAGTCGCAAAGAAAAATACTGTGACCAGGGAAGCGCTCTGGATACAAACTAAATAACACAAATAACTACCAACCATTCAGGGTGTTCCATTTTCAAATGAATGAAGACGATCATTCTTCTCAGAATGCACCCAAAATCATGTAAACAGAATAAAAGGTTACATGTTTTGGATCACCGTGATACATAACAACGATATGAACAACTTGTCAGAACACCAATAACGATCAGATCAGTAAACCCATTTAAGTAAACCCAGGTACAAATGAAACTCAATTGAACCGAGGACACGAAAAAGTTCAAATTCCATGAAATGTAAAGCTGAACACTGACCTTCCTTATGAACGATTCCCCATGCCTTGCCATGTCTACCATCCTGAAAAATTAAAAACCACATAAACCCTAAACCATTAAACCCCAGACACAATGATAACAACAAACAATAAAAAGGAAATATGAATTAACATTCCCTCATTTTGTACTAGCAATCAAATCAAATGTAAAAGTTTAGAGTAAAAGACATCCCAACTTTGTAATCATTTCCCACATTTTCCCAGTAACCAAACAGAGCAAAAACCCAAAATCTGGGAAAAATTGATAGCAATCAATACCTTGTAAAGATTGATTTTGGTAATCTGGTAAGACACGCCGACCCAGTGGGTCTTAGCCATTTGGTACCCCAATCCCCAGTTGGGAAGAAACTGGGCCACCTCGAACAGGTTCTTCTTCTTCTTCCGCTTGGGTTTCTTTGAAGCCGAAGAAGGAGAAGCGGCGGCGGAAGTTGGGTTTTGGGAAGCGGTGCTGAAGCTTCTGAGGAAGCTCGATGTCAGCCTCCAGAGGCCTCCGGTTCGATCCGTTAATGCTCTGTTTGCGAAACCACTCGCCATTTTCCGGTTCGGCTTTCTCACTCTCTCCTTTCTCCCTGTGATGGGCTTCTTTTGGATAAATTGTGTTTTGCTGGGGAGGCGAAACTCGCTTGAGAGGTTTGTGGTTATTACGGAATGACCTCGTGAGTTTTCTTGAATTGTTAAAGGACCCCTATTTCCTCAGGTGAGTTAGAGATTAGGGATTTTATTTTATTTTATTTTCTTGTAGGAGATATAGGACACTGATGGCAGCTTAATACCTTTTTCATGCCGACTCTAATAGCATGGGCTTGTTAACGACCGGAGCATTACAACGGATGTTTGCTTGAGGGAACTTAAAATGGGTGGGTAAAAGTGTTGCGATCTGTTCACAGAGTTGTGTAAAGTTGTATTAGGCACATCATATACTACTCGAGTTAGTAGAGCACCCTACCCTTAATCGCTCCCCATGCAGTTCAAGTTCACATAAGATGGCAACATACTTTTGGCATCCAGGTCAAATAGTAGCCCCAAAACAAAGCCAATGACCCTATGGAATGTATCATTGGGAGTTCAAACCAAGATTGGGGTCCAAACATTTGCTAACTTTCCTCTTGAACAACCCCTTCAAATTTAGGGATTTTTGAGAAAAATGTACGATATTCATTGATAACAAAGAAAATACATACATCATTGAGAACATGGTGCAAACAATGAGCCTTGATAAAAACTTGCCGAAGATTTCAACCTAATCGAATTTAGGGATTTTTAGATACAGTCTAATAACCATTTAGATTGGGAGTTTTTACGAAAAACTCACGGTACTGTTCACTTTAACGAAAAACCACATTTTTACACTAAAAAGTTAATCCTGGTACTATTCACTTTATCTTTTATTTTGTCCTTATTATTAAAAATCAAAGTTTTCAAACTTTTTTCATTAATTTTCCTTTAAATGTAAGACCCCCATTTAACATTGCAATAAATTATTATTTCTTACATGCGTAGTGTATACAAAGTTCTTGTTGTCATAAGAAGTCACGTCACTAGCACGTGAGGGATATAAAGAGTGTACTCGCTGTTGCAAACGGAACAACCACATGAGGGGATACCTTTTTTTTTTTGGTCGAAACATGAGGGGATACTTTGAGAAGGGAGAAAGAAGTTGAACGGACAGTAGAGATGATAGATTTGATTAAACGAGAAAGAGAGGCCATGGATATGCGTTCAGTAACGCTTGGATGTCTTCGACGGCGGAGGGTGGATTCGAATTTTGAACCATTTCCAACATCGTGCAGCTGGAGATATATCAGAAACTCCCATCGAAGTTCACTTTGAATCGTTGGGTACTTACATATTCGTTTTTTATTTGAGCAACCCATCTTAAACAGCACTCAAACTCTCGTGGGGAGTGTCGCTATGGGCATTTTACTGAACCCGTTAAAAATTCTAATAGGAAAGCCTTATATCTTGAAATTAATCCATACAGCTTCGGCACTCAGCAGCTGGGCTACGGATTTGTCGATTGATTGATTCTCGAAATCACCTCTAAGATCGCTTTAGGTAGTTCCGGCTCGTGCCTAGGAGCGTCTTTGGGTTGTAAAGAATAAAACTCCCTCCTCTGTTCTGGAGATGGATATAGCCCCATAAAGATTAAGCTTCTGAATGCTACAAGTAGTATCCATATAGTCAAAGTGAGGGGTATATCCCCGATTGTCGTCGATGGTATGCCAAAACCCCCGTTCCTAGGTGCAGTTCAATACAATAACCGGAAGTTTGATGCTACTATTACCACCGAAGATAGAGAGAGACAGAGAAAGATCAAATGCTTGAAGGCAAATATATCATCACTACCGCAAATCCATAATGTCGAAAATAAGCGAAGTTACAGCACAAAGCAGCAACTGGAAGTTGATATTAAAACTTGTCCATCATCTCTCTCTCAACCGGAAATTCATTCATTCACATGCTACACAAACGCACTAAACTGGAAAGTCGATATTAAAAGAAGCGCTATTGCTTTGACGATAGATATTACATTTCCTCCTCGTACTCTTGCTGCTCATCCTCGTATTCCTCCTCATCGGCCGTTGCATCTTGGTACTGCTGGTACTCAGACACGAGATCATTCATGTTGCTCTCAGCTTCAGTGAACTCCATCTCGTCCATGCCTTCACCAGTGTACCAATGCAAGAAAGCCTTCCTCCTGAACATGGCAGTGAACTGCTCACTCACTCTCCTAAACATCTCCTGGATGGATGTTGAGTTCCCGATGAAGGTTGATGCCATCTTAAGACCGGTTGGTGGGATGTCACAGACAGTTGACTTGACATTGTTGGGGATCCACTCAACAAAGTAGGAAGAGTTCTTGTTCTGCACATTCATCATCTGGTCATCCACTTCCTTGGTGCTCATCTTACCACGGAACATGGCTGATGCTGTTAGGTAACGTCCATGTCGGGGATCAGCAGCACACATCATGTTCTTGGAGTCCCACATTTGCTGTGTGAGCTCTGGAACAGTCAGGGCCCGGTACTGCTGAGAGCCACGTGAAGTAAGAGGAGCAAAGCCCACCATGAAAAAGTGGAGACGGGGGAAGGGAATCAGGTTAACAGCAAGCTTGCGCAGATCAGAGTTGAGCTGTCCAGGAAACCTCAGGCAGCAGGTAACTCCAGACATTGTTGCAGAGATCAAATGATTCAAATCACCAACTGCAAACATCAAAGATGAAAACAGAAATCAGCTTTCATAATCTTTTCAGGAAGTACACATCAATGATCAATGCGTAAATAGTTCAAATATAGTACTATATGCTTCGCACATAAACAACAAATCATGCTTTCAGAACCCAACAATAAACAATGAAAGAAGCAGTGAACATTCAATAGTGCTCACCAAATCGCATTTTCCCTCGAAATCAAATTCAAGCTTTGAAAGCATGAAACCTCATTTTCACTTCAAAACCAAATCACACCTCACTTTACTTTCACAAAATTTAGACAGATTCATTCATCACCAAAACTCATTTTTCTTAAGAAATGGATGAGGACGCATTACTCAACAATAAATATGAAACCAAATATATCACATAGTGCACAAACTCAAAAGCAAAACACGATTGGACATTCAAATCATGCAACAATCAATCATTCAACAGAGAACAATAACCATAGTCAAATTTCTAGAGCAAATCAAGATGCATAAGCATACAAACACTTGCAGAAAATTGATTCTCAACCAAACAACTAAGAAGATAGATCTGAGCCAACTTACAGCTGGGTGTGGTGAGCTTAAGTGTGCGGAAGCAAATATCGTAGAGGGCTTCATTGTCAAGAACCATGCACTCATCAGCATTCTCCACAAGCTGATGGACCGAAAGAGTAGCATTGTAAGGCTCCACAACAGTATCTGAGACCTTGGGAGATGGGAACACAGAGAAAGTCATCATCATCCGATCTGGGTACTCCTCCCTGATCTTCGAGATCAGAAGCGTTCCCATCCCAGATCCAGTACCACCACCCAACGAATGGCACACCTGAAACCCTGCAACACCAAACAAATCAAAATTAGGGTTTAATCGACCATCGACCCACAAATGAAAACCCCCAATCTCACCCTCACAAAATACAATTAGGTTTTCTTCAATTCAGTAAATTAGGGCTTAACCAACACAGAAATGAAACCTCCAATCTCTAAATCTCACAAATTACAGTTAGGGTTTAATCATTTCAGAGTTTACACATACCTTGCAAGCAGTCGCAATTCTCCGCCTCCTTACGAACCACATCGAGAACAGAATCGATCAACTCTGCGCCCTCGGTGTAATGACCCTTGGCCCAGTTGTTCCCAGCACCCGATTGACCGAAAACGAAGTTGTCAGGGCGGAAGATCTGGCCGTACGGCCCAGATCTGATGCTGTCCATGGTTCCAGGCTCCAGATCCATGAGCACGGCGCGAGGAACATACCGGCCGCCGCTGGCCTCGTTGTAGTAGACATTAACCCGCTCAAGCTGGAGCTCGGAGTCGCCGTGGTAGCGGCCGGTGGAGTCGATGCCGTGCTCCGCGCACACCACCTCCCAGAACTTAGCACCGATCTGGTTGCCGCATTGGCCTCCCTGGATGTGAAGGATCTCACGCATTTTCGGTTCTAGGGTTCACGGCAGAGCAGATCGGCAGATCTAGAGAGAGAGAAAGAGAGAGGAAGTTTTAGAGAGAGAAAGGCGCAGCGGCGGAGAATGAGGGAGCGAGTGATTGAGAGGGAGGATATATAGAGCGGAGTGAGGTGTACGCTATAACGGCTCTTTGCTAATTTTTTTTATATTTTATATTTTTGAGATTTTCACTGGCCGTTTAAATTAACCGGGATCGGGAGAATCAACGGCTGGATGGGCGCCGCGTAATTTGATGGGTGTAAAAACTGTTTAAATTTTAGAGCCTAAAACGAAGATTTTGAATTTAGAATTACGGATACAGCTGGATACGGTATGGCCCACTGGTTTATGGATCCGGAATTATGAAATGACGGAATTGACCCTGGACGGTCTGGTGGTGGTTCGATGTCATGTGATGTGGTTCGTGAAGTTAATAAAAGGCTGTAGACCCTCGAGCTCCTCTGGAAAAAAGGTTATTCGTGATCTGGTACAACGCGCGGGGTCTGGCATTGCGTGTGGTCGAATCTTGACCCCGACTTTTTAACCACTGATTTCGGAAGAAAACTAATTTTTTATTCTCTTTCAGGTTTGATGAAGATATTTTGAGCGAATAAGAAATTTGAACTCAAGACCTCGACATTGTACACATATTGTGGAATGCGAAACCGAATTTGGAACATCCGTTGCAAGGTGAACCAAAAACCTTTTGTGGAATCTCAAGTTTAAATTTTTTTTATTATATCGGAGAATTTTTTGAACTCAGACTTAGATTACTCCGACACATCACGCAACGGTCATTCATCAATTACCTAACTTCAATGGCTTAAGTTTAAAAGGTCTTTCACAGGATGCCAACAATTTTGAGTTTAATTACAATGAAGAAGATTACTTTACACCTAAAATATCTCAGACGACGAGATTAACTTGCATAAAATAGAAAATAGGCTCAACATCACGTGATGTTCTGGTTTAATAATCTTCAGTCAGTCTTAAAAGGATAAGCAAAGAAGTAAATAGAAGTGCATTTAAAACAAAATATTAATATAGCATGCCCAAGAATGTCTGAGAAAATCAAACAATTAAAGCTTACAACCATACCATATACCCATCACTGCAAAACAAAACGCAGATCAAGCAAAATGCCTTCAAAGGCATTGAAGTTTGTAAGGTAAGGAGTCTCCATCGCCCAAATAACCGTCAGATCTACCGCTTCCACACAAACACGCTTTGAGAATAAGCCAGCACTAGAACAAAACAGTAAGCAAGCATCCTACATTGACTCTGCAATCATGCTATAATCCCTGCACCACACTGCAATCTTTATCAAACATTTAAGCTCGTTAGGAATTATCGAACAAAATAACCAGGTTTTCCGCCATTGTTCGTATTATTCTTTTATGTTATTCTTGTTCCTTTGTAAGCCTACTATGACCACATCAGGGTGTTATTCTTGTTCCTGTACGGCCCCGTCATAGATTTTTAAGCAAAGAAGTGCATTTCCGAGACAAGTATTAGTTCAACGGCGATTATACTTCAAACACAGCTGACAGAATCAATCAAATTCAAACATTTCGGTGCTTATGTTCATGTACAGGCTAAAGCATCTAGAGCAAGAACAGTTGTTAAAAGGAAGGATAAATTTTCTAAGCGATTTCCGAAGTTGTGTTTTAGTATTTAAGTTGCTATATTCTGGATTATACAAGGGAAGGTTTAGCATTAGGTAGATATTATTACGTGCAATAATATAAAGAATTCGGGGTTTGAATCGTGCCTAAAGTTACTCCTAGAAATCATGGTAATACTGTTGAACAAAACTAAGATTTGGTGTACTGCATTCACAATCGAAAGTAGGAAAGAGAAGGACAAAACATGCCATTTCTTCCCTTCCTAAACCTCCCAAACTTTGATGGAAAACAAGAAAATTAAAGTGGTAGGTGAGAGTGAAAAGATGTATTGTCTAAGTTTTGTGTTTGTGTGAAAGAGCGAGAGAGAGCGAGAGAGACTTATACAGGTATTAAAATAGACAACAATATTGCTACCAAAATAAAAAATAAAAACAAAAATATTCGAGTTCAACCGGCAAGGCTGCCTCAAAACTTCAACATGAACCTAAAATTATACGCATGGAAAATTGATAGGAAGTGTTTGCCATACCCCAAGGGGACAATAATTGCAAAATTCATTCAAAAGTCGGCAACAAACAAAATAAAATTTATTGTTAGTGAACGTATAAGACAAGCATTAAGAATGTGGTGTGCTTGGGGTGCTGCCCGCCAATGGCAGGGTTGATGGTAATATAAAGAAAACTATCCTGACTCGCTCTTTGCTTTGTTATTCTATATATTTGTTATTCTGTACAAAAGGATCCTGCCTAATTCACTAATTTGGGGGAAGCTACTGAACTTTTATATTTGAAAAATATTTCAGGAGGGATCGTAATACAAAGAAAACTATCCATCAAACTGTCCTGATGCAAAATAATAGATGAGTCATGATCCCTTAACCCTAACAATCCAAGTAGACATCTTTAAATGTAAGCCTGTGGCCCTTTAAAGTTAGGATCTAAATATATGCCTAGTGTATAGAAGGTAATCAGATTTTACCAGTCTCCTAAGGTTTCCTAAGATTTATCCTGCTGCTTCGAAAGATGAAAATATACTCTTCGTAAATATGTAGAAACAGATGAATCCCAACATATCAGCAGGTTATAAAATCAATGCTGAGAAGCAAATTTTGCCAACTAAATAAAATCTGTACATTGAACACAACCTTACCACCTCAAAAACAGATGACAGAGTAAACCTTTTTCCGCTAAACTTTCAGCCCTTATGGAGTCTTCTTCGCCAAAAAAAGACGGGTCGAATTGAAAAGATCTAGTATAGAAAAAGAGAAATTCCACCAAAAAGAAAAATCAACAACAAAATTGACCTTTCACGCTAAAAATTACATGACAGTGTTAAGAATAAATAGTCAAGTCAGTAGTAAAACAAATAACAATAACGATAAAAACTGAACTTATGAAATTGTAAGCCTTTCCCCAAACATAAAACTAATAAGATAAGATCTATAAGGCTTTCCAAGATTAAAAGGCTAGCCAACTTGGTTTAGGTATTCACTTTACCTTTTATTTGACTTGTTTTATCTTTATGTCTTATGTTGATTTCTAGATGATAGTAGTGCTTCTACTCCTAGTCTTTTTAATTTGTCTTTTATATAAAGTCGGGCGCTAGTTTTGTGAGTTTGTAAGTAAGTTTCGGAGGCCTAATTGAATAGTGAAGTAATCAAGGCTAGGAAGATGTATTTAACCCTAATATATCTACCCTTACCGAGACTTTTCATGCTGGTCTGTTATTCCGAAAATTAGACAGCAATCTTTCCATCTTTTTAAGGATCTCATTGTTTTCTCTGTTGTTTTGATGTTGTTTAGTGATCAATATTCTTCTCTATTCCCTAGTGTGTTTTGCTGTGCTACAGCAAATGGACAGTAGCTTCCGCTTCTGTCCTACACCAACTAGCACAAGACCAAGCTGCAGAATAATATACAGATGAATTATGCAGACCAGATTCTTCAATTAGGTTCACGATATTCCAAATACTTGTCACTACAGTTTATCAGCTAAACAAAATATCCTTCAAATAAATGTCGATTCACAAGCCACCAAAACAGTAAATAATAGTCCAACAAGCAATATCACGAGGCCGTCTCTGCTAACTACTATAAAAAAGAAAAGACTAGGATATATGATTTATCATGGCTTCTATCACTTTTTCTTAGAAATCAGCGTGCAAAATCCTGTATAATCTAAATAGTAAAAGGTACTCCAGTCATTGCCTTCTATAAGCCTATACACTTTAAATATTTAGTCTTGAAGCCTACTGTGGTACTACAGAATAGAGATAGACACTTATTTCACCCTAAGTTCATTTGCTTTACAGAAATCATCATCTTTTAGCAAAAACTACTTTAACACTTCCAACTTATTGGGTAAAATTATGACGAAATGTTAGTGATAACTAATCTGCTTAATGTGGTCGGTCCAATCTCTACTAGATTGAAGACCAAGGATCAGGTTGATTACACAATATATACTATACTAAAAGTTGCCTATAATAGAAATGATGAAGCAGGTCAGAGAGCGCAAGTCTCCTTACATTTAAAACAGATATTCTTGTAGAAACCGAAATGAAATGATTGACAATAATGTAAAATTCACAAAGTTACCTAGAGCATAAAGAAAAATGCCTAGTTTAAATTAGCTTCAATGTTCAAGGTAATGTCCTTGTTTCGACCTTTTGAGAGCTATTTAACAATGATACCCTTTATAACCATAAGTACATATCTGAGAGCAGTAAAACTAAACTTAATACATTGCCGGTCCAGTTGAATAAACTTAATATATAAGAGTAAGAGAGTCAAGCATACATACGCATATGCTATAAACCAATGCCATCTCAATAGTACCAAATGCAAAGGGAAGTGATAGCAATATACCACTTTTGGATTGACAATGACAAGGTCAACAAAAAACAATCCGAGTGAAAGTAGAAAACTTGAGAGTCAAAAACAACAAACTTAACTGCCATTGAACTCCAGTTCCAAATACCATCTCCATTAACATGGCAGCAACCTGAAATGACAAAACTAGCATAAACCACCCCAAATCTAGAAAAAAGAGGCATGGAAGGGTGCATCACCTATATTGCTAACGCAATAATACCAAAGAAACAATTGGTCCCCAGGTGAAATGCAATCAAAGAGATCCACATTGCAGCACACGATCATCCATCAATGCTTTTCTCCTCGGCCTTCAAAGTCGGACTTTTTGACTTATTTGCAGCCTCTACCAAGGACTGATCACCAGAGGTTCTACAAAATGAACAAAAAGAAAAAAATGAAGCATCAGACTTCTTAGAAAAGATTGAAAATAATGATAATGTTATAATTAAAATCAAATATGAAGCGAATCAGTAACTTTTTTTCTTTTATCAAAAGCCAATAAGTAACTATGATGTGCTCAAAGAACTTACAGTTTCTGCTTTTTGGCATTCTGCTTGATGCTTCGCACCATTTCCATCGCCATCTTCTGGTGTTCCCTTGTTTGTGAATGCAAGTCCAAGCCTTCAACTGTTTCACAATCAACTTTACATATCCGGCACCATCCCATACTAGCTGGTTTCCTTTTCCTTGATTGATCAAAAGACTCTAGATCTCCCTGAAGATATAAACAGCATCGAAAAATTGGACCATAAATCAAATACAATAAAATATCACAATGGAAGTTGTAGTAACAATGAGAACAGAAGAGCATCACTTAACACATACAGATACTTGAAGTAATACTTAACTGTGTAAGCTCCATCAGTTGGAAATCTTTGAAGTGAAAAGCTGCTCCTAAATCCAGGTTCACCAAGACGTGGATGACTTGGCCTGTTGCCTCGAAATGATTCAAAGTTCCCAGGCCCAGTCATATCTCCTAGGCGTGAATGACGATCACCAAAACCCATAGGTTCTCGCAAATGCAAATGACTATGCAAGTTCTGAGGACCCAAATGATCTCCCCTCCGAAGATGACCAAGGTGCCCATCAACAGTTTGCATATTACTAGGGCCCTCAAACTCACCCCGACGAAAATGACCAGGAAAATTAGAAAGCCTACCCTCACGGAATGAATTTCCATGTGGATCACCAAACCGATGAAATTCCCTTCTATCAAAATCATCAGGGCCAAAGCCTCTAAACCCATGAGATGGGATGCCAGGGTAATCTCTAACTGGGCTTTGGGGAGCCAAACCATCCATAAGGCGTCGTCCAACAAAATCTGGATGACTGCGTGAAGGCTCCATTCTCCCAATATCTCCAGCAGCAGGATCTGTATTCTGACCAATATCATACTTGGGCCCATGAGGTCCCCTATCAAAGGGCCTTGATGAATAATTCCCAAATTTTGAAACGGGGTCAGAATCCAGATACGAAGGCCTAGGGAATCGCTTGAGATCATCTTCATACTCTACCCGGTCAACACCACAAAAAGTTGGATCTACTGGGAAGGGATTCAATCGCTCGTCCGGAAAAGCCTTGAACCTTTCATCCCTCAACCCATGAGTTGATGAGGGGTCAAGGCCTGGAGTTCCATTCATTCTCAACATATTTGGGGGGATTCCAGATGGCTGTCCAATTGCTCCCTGATCAATTTGAAAGGCAGGCCGCTGGTGACTCCTAGGACCGTCAGGGCCATATGGTGCTGCTCTTGCCATCATTCCACCAAATGGAGGGCCTCCAACAGGTTCACCTTGCATCCTGGGAGCCCCTGTTTGGGAAGGAGGTAGTACACCTTGAGGACCATACTGACCTCCCCCGCTTCCAGAGGATGGTCCAAAACCTTGGTTGGCACCGGGTGGCCGCAAATGCTCGGATGGATGAAAAGGTTGTCCGGGTACATGTGCAGGTCCCTGAGGTCTTAAATGAGTCCAGGGGTGCCCAGGCCCCTGTGTATGATGTGGAGGTCCTGGAGGGGGTGCACCAGGCCTTTGGGGGAGTATAGTAGGTCCATGATGTATTGGTACAGGATGTGAGGGTTGTGCAGAGCCACCAGCTTGTACCTGACCAGTTGGAGCTGAAGTAGATACAGCTTGCAAACCCTCATCCTTCTGCAACCTTCGACCCTGTTCTTCACGAAGTTGAGCTTCTTCTGATAAGATTTCTTTTGCACCCTCAGCTACAGCTTCACCCAACTTACCGTTACTTGAGTGCTCCATAGTACTATCTCCACCCTCTTCCTTCAATGTTGGGTTACCTACAAACTCTCCATTTTCAAGTGCATGGAAATCTGGATCTGCCCCCAGCAAGCCCCTAGATTCTGGAATATCCTTAGAAGATGTATCCCCATGATTAGGTTTATCTTCACCACTAGGTTTATGCTCATCATCAGCGGACTTCATACCCATCTCGGATTTGACAGATTTAAGTTTGTCGCCATTTGCAACCTTCCGATTTGATGACTCAGATTCTTTCTCAGTTTGCCTTTCAGACATAGTTGGCCTTGAGTTTGCTCCAGATTGCACTGGGTTGTTTGTTCTGACCATATTATTCTGATCTGTAGATGGATGGTTTACAGAAGGATGCACTGGCCTCACTTGGCCAGCAGTTTGTGTGTAGGGCTGAGGTTGTACTGCATGACTTGGCATCATAGGCCTTCCTACAAGATTAGACTGAGTATGTTGAATGCCTTGAGACAATGCAATGTTCTGCTGAGACTGCGTAGAGGCATGATTATGTTGAGGGAATGAATGAGATTGGCCTTGGGGACGTAACTGTGTAGATGGTTGCTGCTGTACATATGGCTGATGATGGAAATATTGCTGAAGCATCGGTTGTTGAATTGCCTGCATAAGCGGGCGCTGGTAGACCAAATTTCCAGGTTGCTGAGCATAAGAGGGAACTGGCTGCTGTTGTGCAGGTTTGATGTTTTGGACTTGACCAGGTGAAGGCAACAAAGCTGGCTGCTGCTGGTTTGGAATTGTTGTAAGAGACGAGGGTGGCCGCACAAGTGGTAGTTGTTGAGGGAACTGACCCTGTACTTGAACATGAGTCTGTAACTGAGAGTGAGGCATGCCTTGAGATTGCACGTGCATGGTGTGTTGTTGTGGGGCTCCTGACTGCACTGGTTGGTAAAGGTGAGGTGGGGGATATGAGTTATTTCCAGACACAGCATGGGATGATGGATGTGCCTGAGGCTGGACAGCAGCATTCATGGGCTGAGAAGGGTGAAGTTGGGGTTGGTGTTGAGCCTGTGCCTGTGGCTGAGGTTGAGACTGAGAATGGGAATGGTGCTGTGGGTGGAGCTGGGCCTGGGTATGTTGCTGAATTTGGGGCTGCTGATACGGAGGCACTTGCACCTGTTGAGGATGAGGTTGTGAATGGGGCGGAGCTTGGTAATATGGCTGTTGCTGCCCATGACCTGCTGGGTATGTCTGCACTGTACGGTGGACTTGCTGCTGTTGGTTGGCTTGTACCTGATTTTGAGTTTGAGCCGCAATAGGAGCCTGGACATTTGGAGGTTGAATTTGGGGTGTTGGTTGAACTTGAGCTTGAGAAATTTGAGGCTGTAGCGAAAGTTGAGTTTGGGGCTGGGGTTGCAAGTATGTCCGAGGTTGATTCTGAACAGTCCCATATGGCGGCTGAGCCTGCAGTGATTGTGGAACTGCTGGCTGTTGATATGGATAGTAGTTCTGATATTGCTGTTGATATGGGTCATATCCAGGATACTGCTGGTAGTACTGTAGATATTGTTGCTGCTGTTGGTACCATTGGTCAGCAGACGGCACAGCCGCTTGAGATTGAGAACTTGAGTTTTCTTCCTGAGTTGGATCAGATCCAGGTGCAGTTGTAGTTTGAGAAACCAAGGCCTGAGATGTAGTTATTCCTGTTTGAATCGCGGCCTGGGTTTGATCAGCAGTAGCTGCTGATGTGCCAGAAGCTGAAGTGTTTAGAGCACTCTGTGCCTGCTGCGCTGGCTGCACACCCTGTAATTGAAAGATAACCATAAAAATTAAATAAGTCTCAATTCCAAACGGTTGAAAAAAAAAAAAAAAAAACAAATGAAAATACTTACAGAGCAAGTTTGCCCATGTTCCTGCACTTGACGATGTACAATTTGGACTCCACACCTGTTGCATACTACAGGAGAATTTCCAAAGGCACATCCAGAACAATGAGGTGTGCACTCGGATAACGGTCCCTGCCATGTGCATCCACTCCTTTGGAAAAGGCAATGAACTAGTATTTTTCCAATGGTTTCAGCGAGGGCCTTATTTGACTCAGTAAGTGGCTGCATTGATTGTGTCAAGGTTTATCAATAAACAGACAAAGAAGAAGATTAAAGATTTTGCTACAACCAAGGTTGTATAAGGAAGGACCTTGGCATCTGCTTCTGTAACTAAGTAGCCGTCATATGGGCAAGCCTGGGTGGTGCTTACAACGTATGTCAAACAGGGCTTGCAGTAGAGATGAGTACATTGCGACTGTAGCGCTTCATTTGGGTAAACAAGCAGACGACAAACCGGACAAAAGTACTCTCCAGCAAGAGACTGGATATTCAATATGCACTCATTATCAAATCCCATGCCGCTCTAGCAATTCAGCTTCAAGTCCTAGTGCATCAACGCTATAAACCCAGATGAGCACAAAAATGGTGAGCCCTTAGTGAAGATAAAGAAACAATCATTTTTCCATTACCATTCATGACTTACTAACTTCAAAATCATACAACAAATCCTATGACCGAAAAAATGACCAATCGCATAAAACAGGGAGGCATAAATGCAAATACAAAATGTACCCATCACTCTATTAGCATTTGGTAATAATTAGAAAATCGCATTAAACAAAAATCAACGAGAATCCCAAACCTTTCGACGCGAACGAAGAAGGCAGTCTGAAAATAATCAAAATTCGAGTTTTTGTTCGTTTTCAGATTCAGATCAGTGCGGTTTCAACTTTCACAAGTCCAAACAGATTAAATTCAACAATTATACAAAAAGTTTTAAACTTTCGTTTATAAATTTCCAATTCCCAAACTTTCTCAGCAGCCAAACATTGTAAAGAAAGGAATTCCGGTACCTGGGAGTTTCTCTAATGTCTACCAATTCGATTCGAGACCTTAAAACCCTAGCCCAGCTTAAACCTGTAAAAAAAAAATTAGGAAAATTGAAAAAAATAGAATAAATCTTAGGGTTTTCATGAACGAAATGTTGTGCGTGAAGGGAAAGTAAGGGCAGAAATCGAGTGGGATTACAGTTGGCGGGGATTGGTCGAGAAACGCAAAGAGTCGCTGGGCACAAGAGAGATGCTATTGCTAAAGTGCGAACGGAAGCGCAGAGCAAGAAGACGGTGCTTATAAAACAAGTGTTGCTTGAGTCCCTTTTTTAAAATGTAAATATAACTTCAAGATAGATTTTACACATACATTTAGAAGACCGAAAATAAAATTGGTGCGCGAAAAATAAAAATAAGATGTTAGATTTAAAAATAAATATATGAATAACATCGTTCCTAAATTTATTCAATAAGAAAAACCTTCAGTGACAACTGCATCTAGAACAATCGAAGAAAAAAACATTTCTAGTAATAGTTAATAAAGACCTATCCAAATATAGCATCGCAAATGAGGTGACCAAAGCAACTAATGATATCAGCAAGAAAATTTAACTTCAGAAAAATATGAGGCCAAGATATAAAAAAAAAAAAAATCATGCAAGTAATCTAATATTCTCAGTAACTTGTTTGGGGTCATATTAACTTTTTTCTTTAAAAATAATATACAAAAAAAAATAAAAAAATTAGAATTGGTCCTTACACAAGTTCATTTTTGGTCCAAATTCAATTTTTTAATAGAAGATAAAATAATTCATACTAAATTCATCTTAATTACTGGATAGAAATCGGATGCGGGACCTCATTTTTGTTGACGGCACCCTACATTCTTAAAGATTGTACATCTATTTTTTTAAATCAAAATCTATTTTAATAAACCTAACATACTTTCCAATACTACCCTCACACTGATACTGTATCATAATCTTGTTTACAAACAAGTCAAAGATTCATTTTCATCCCACATCATAAACGTTTGATGTTTTTCGAGGACTTGATGAAGATATTAGATAAATTTAACTGTGTCTACTTTTTTTCAAAACATTTTAAAAGGATATTGTGTGCGCTTCAAATTTTCTCTCTTGCGCATGGATTTTGTGCATGAGTTGTGCATGCCCCGATTGGGTCCAATGACTTCATATCGGCACTACCACAACAACAATCTGATATCATAATGGGATTCATGATTACTCTTCAATTCTTCATCCAAGTTTAGATTTGGTCCCAAACTTTCATCATAGTTTATATTTGGTTGTTTAACAAATATTTAGAATTCGAAATGTGTGACGCACATATTTACTACATCATCAAACTAACTAAATTTTTGACAAAAGTTTATGACAGGCATAGTGGTGCAAATTTTGATAATTTCAAGGACAAATTGTAAACTAATGTGAAGATTCAGGCACCAATTCTAAATTTGTAAGTTTTCTTTTACATGATAATATATTATCATTAGGACTGGTTACTCGAACGAAATTCCAAATTGATATTAACATACTGAACAGCTAACTAGTGTAACTCACGTCTACTTTGTTTCTTGATTTTCTCATCGGAAGTGAATAACGTGTCATCCTAATTTCTTGGAATGGCCAAACAGCCGATTAAAAAAAATTCGAAAAATTTAGTTATTGAAAGTGTAATGTTGGACCGAACTCTATTACACTTTGATTCTGGTTTGATTTGGCCTATATGTTTATTAACAGTTTGGGATCCGAATAGATATTAACATAGTGCTACAAGAAAGGATGTGCTGTCAACTTATTCAAGTAGTATCTCTTATAAGACACCTGCGAAAGTTGTTAACCTTAAACTTAACTACTCCGAGTCCTGGTGTTCTTCTCGGCATGGATTTGTAACTGGATCGTCAATGTTTATGAAAACTGACAGTGTTAGTCAGGCCTCTGTCTCCCCTCGTTGACGTTTCTGTTCTAAACGAATTGCAGGTACCTTTCTCTGACATCGAGTCCCAAACTGTTCATGTTGGCAGGGAGGAGGTTAGTCATCGCTTTCGTACTTTTTCTTCGCTGCTTTCTTTGTTCTCGATTTTTAGATTCATTTACACTTCACGCTTGAGATATCAAAACTATTCATTTAATTTTTTTGCTTCTAGTTTTTAAGCTTCAAAGTATTTTTATAGGAGAAATTAGGTTCTCATCCTTCTTTTTGCTGCTACATTGATTAAAATTCTATTCATTTTCAATTTTTGATCAAGGTCTTTGTTTATTAATAACATCATTTACACTTCACGCTTGAGATATCAAAACTATTCATTTAATTTTTTTGCTTCTAGTTTTTAAGCTTCAAAGTATTTTTATAGGAGAAATTAGGTTCTCATCCTTCTTTTTGCTGCTACATTGATTAAAATTCTATTCATTTTCAATTTTTGATCCTTGTGTATTAATAACATCATTAATTATTTCAATAATAAAATATTTTTTTTATTTCTAAATATATTCATTTAATGTTAAAAATGTTACAATTACTATATTTATATTTATGAATAATTTTTTTTATCATATATTTTTAGTTTTAGTTTGTACCCTTTTTTAATTTGTACCAATTTTCTTTTTAGTTTTAATTTGTACCCATATATTAATTTCTTTTTGTGCCCATATTTTTTAAAGTTATTTGTATTTGTACCCATATTTTTTTTATTTGTACTTTTAATTTTGCAAAATGTACCCATGCTAATTATAAGTACCCATTCATATAAAACTTTTTAATCTTAAAATGTACTCATTCTTAAATATACCAATTTGTTATATGTAAAATGTACCTTTTTTTTATATATATATATAATCTATTCAATTTTTTTCTAATCCATTTTTAAACTTATATGGGTACATTAATTCTTTTTTCTTTGATTTTAAAATGTATCTATGTCAAGTTTAATCGAAGAAATTTACTAATGTTATTAAGCGTAATACCTTCTTTTGTTTTGTGATTTTGAAGAATGTACCCATGTTTTGATACAATAATTTTTTTGGTTAATTTTGATGAATGTACCCATGTTTATATATATACACACACAATAGTATATTTATATTTTAATATTTTTAACCCACAAATTATGATTTTTTATTTAAAATCTCATTTATATAAACAACTAAAATTTCTAATTTTTAATTTAAAAAATATAGTAACGTGCATAGAAATAAATTATCACATTAATTTCAGAGACCTCGATCAAAAATTAAAAACTAACAAGGTTTCAATCAAATAATATTCATAGCTAAGGACCGCATCCAAAGTCTCCCATTTTTATATGGTGTTACTGTGCTGTTCTAATTGTTGTTTCTCTCTTGTATTGTTACTTGCTGCAGGCTGTTCATCTTATGGTGACTTCGTTTCTTCTGTGACTCTGCTCTCACCATGTCTTCCTTAGGCAGCCAAGGACAAAGAGCAATGACTTGAGCTAGGTCATCCGATATCTGGAAGATGATGATGCTTTCGTTTCTGCAAACTGGAATTGATCGGACCAGTAAATGATACAATTTTGTTTCAAGTTTTTCAGTACTGTTGTATGCCCTCCTTTTGGGGTTGCAAAATTATTATTCTATATATTTTTGGTATTCTCGCGATATTGCTCGTGGATTCTGTTGTCTTTTGAAGTTAGTGACGACATTTTGGCTATCAAATTCTATGTATCAAAATATTTTTAATATCAAATCTTCCATCTACTCATTGACTACCATTGACTATATTAGCAAATCAATTAAATTGATAGTGCTTATTCTTTTGATCTGAGGTCGGATTTTTTTTTTCTTTTCTTTTTGCTTTTGATCCCAATATTGTTATACTGCGTCCTCTAAATTAATGATAATTCATTTATTCGAGTTGTACTCTTCACTACGAGAGCAAGTGAACATGGGTGAAGACGACATTGGAATCAGAATTTGTATGATAAAATTACGAGATTGTACGAGGAATCTCAATTATTAAAGATTAGTGTGAGGTCCACGTTTTTGGTATTAACCGAGGCTTTCTCTTGAGAGTTCTTACCGACAAGAAAATTTTCAATGTGTTAAAAATACAACTCGATATATTAAGTACAATAATACAATTTGTTGAACACTTCAAAAAAAAAATTTAACAAATTATTTTATGATAATTGTTATATCGAGCTGTCTTTTGAAAAAGCTTCTCCTAACCAATACCTTTCTCTTCCTTTTTCCTTTTCCTTTTCCTTTTTCCGTCCTTCCACTCTCCTTCGTTTTCTCTGTTTTCCACTCATTGTCTCTGTTTTCCACGCAGACCTGTCTCTCCTCCCTCACGCTCTCTCTCCCGCTCTCACTGTGCAGAGCACTGTGAACACACGGTGCACAGCCCTCCCGGCAAACCAAGTACACCACCAGCTTCTTCTCGTCCTCGCGAACCCAGAACAAGCAGCCTCGCCTTGAATTTCCTTTCCGACGACTTTCCGACTATTTTCCGTCCAAACCCAGGCGAGTTAGCCATTGTGAAGGGAACCAATCTGTTCGTCTCGTTCCAAGGTATGATTTTGGTTCTCGAATCATTCAATTTGATTGATAAATGACAAAGTGATGAAGATAGAATTATATTCGGCGCAAATTTGATAGAATTTACTTGTAATGTTGTTGGGATATTTTTAAATGTTTTATCGGAAATTACTTCTCTGTATGTTATATTATGTGTTATGGATTTTCACCTTGACTTTATATTCAAGTTTGGAGCAGGGAAACAACATTTAAATAATCAGCTCCGTTTCGCATCCATGGCCGCTCAATCTCCGAAAAGTTTTAGCTTGAAGGCAATTGTGCACAAGGACAGTAACAGAGTTCTCTTCGTAGAGTCAGATAATTATTTTGTTGATGTTCTCTTTAGTTTCTTGACAATGCCTATGGGGACAATTGTTGGGCTTTCCGATAGTCATTTGCCTCCAATGCGAGTCGGTTGCATGAACAATTTATATGAAAGTGTCGAGAATATTGATCTACAGCTTTTGAAAACCGAAGAATGTCGTGCCATGTTGTTGCATCCTCGCAATGCTGCTGAATCCCTTTTAAGGTGCCTCAAATTGAAAATTGATGATAGTGAGCCCATGCATTACTTGTGCGATAACCCGTGTTGCGCCCTTTATAGAAACAGTTTTAGTTATTATGCAAGTGTTCCTTGCTGTGGTTGCGGCAAGCTGATGGATCTGGGGGTCAATTTTTTAGTAAAAGGCGGTCGAGTTGGTGGGGTTTTTGTGGACGGACTAGACAAATTTATAATTAGTGATGATTTACAAGTGATGCTCCCGTTTACTTCTGAGTTCTCTTCTTATCTTTCGAAGTGTGGAGTCGTGGATCTAAATGATATCGAAGAGCTGACATTCAATGTAGGAGTTGATGAGGTAATTATAGGTCAATATTGACAAATTATCTAATCTTTTTAGAACTGAAACGCCAGGGTTGGTTTCTGATCTTTGACTTTTGCTAGGTTGTGAGTCTGCTAATGGGTTCGTTAGTCTTGAAGACACCATTTACTGAAACTCTGCTGAAGCCTAAACCGGAATCCCAGTTGGTTGATATCAATAAAGCGCGTGAGCAAAAAATATCTATAATTTCTAAAGTGGCTAGAGGCACCAATGATACCGAAACAAATGTTGTTGTTAACCTTATAGTTAGCAAATCTACTAAGAGGGTTTGTTATGCAGAAGCAGGGGCGGATTTTGTTAATCTTCTTTTCAGTTTCCTAGCTGTTCCACTTGGGTTTATACTAAAGCAGATGGCGGATGATTCTTCTTGGACAGGATGTATCGATAACTTGTACAAGAGTGTGGAAGATATTGATGGGAAATACCTGAAGTCAATTGACCATAGAACAATGCTGCTTAATCCCAAGCTTGCCCACGGTTTTAGCTATGCTAACTATCCTTTCGGGATTGAAGAAGCCACTATATACACCCCTATAAAATCAGAAACACCAATTTTTGTTGACCCCAAATCTCCCTATCATGAAGATGGATGTGTTGATGGATGTGTGGATGGATGTGTGGATGGATGTGTTGATGGATTCTTGAAAGATCCAGTGATGTTCATGGTAACTGATAACCTGATCGTACGACCCCTATCACCAATGTTTGGCTTGTCCATTCTGAAGCAATTGAATGTGCCGATCACTGACATTGAAGTGCAAACTGTGAATCTTGGCAAGGTGGAGGTGAGTTACGATTTTGCAATTTCTAGTTTACTGAATGAACCCTTGGTTTTCAATTGTGTTTGGAATTGTAAACATTTATCTCTCCATAGACTTGCCAATACACAACCTTTGTGCATCAACTCACTTGTTTGTACACTCCGATCCATTGCCCTTCCTTCGTCTTTTCAAATTCTTTATGAACTGTTGAAGGTGGCATGGTTTTCTATTGTGACATTTAATGTCTCATTTATTAGTTGATATTTTTTTTTTTTTTGTTTCTTCCTGCAGGCTGTGTGTCTTTTGGTGGCTGCCCTTTGTTTTGATTCTCCTCTAACTGGTTTCTCTAGGATGACAGATCAAGAACAATGAGGATCACGGTTGCTTGTTTATCTACTTTGGAAGATGATGTATCTTTTGTCGTAGACATGAGAAGTTCGAGTAGATGTTTTGCTGTATGCACTGAATATATGAATATTTGTTATGGATTGTATGTCTAGTTGGTTAATTATTGCTCTAACTTGTATAATGTTCTGAGGTTTCTTGTTACTTTGATCCTGGAAAGTAGGAAATCCCGTAGAATGCATCTGTGAACAATTGTTAGCCTTTCCTGTAGCAATTCACTAGAATCACTACCAATGGAAGTCAGTTGAAGTGTTCAAAATATTGATCTACAGACTACAGCATTTCCGAACTAAGGAATGGCCCATGTTGTCGTCTCCCCGCAACGCATCTGAATCCTTTAGTAGTCATGGAAGTGTTCGCGAATTCGTTGCAGTAGTTGTGGTGAGCTGAATGATCTGGGGATCAGTTTGCAATGTGCTACAGTTTGCAGCACTTTTACTGGCATGGAAGGCTCTTTGTTTCTAATTAGCCTTTTAAATTTTTGGATTTTGATTGTTCGTTTTCAATTTAATTTTCCTCCTCAGTCTTTGGTTTTGTTCTTCTTTGTTTCTAATTAGCTTTTCTCCTTATACCCAAGTCCGAGTACCCTCTCGGTAATTTAGATTAGAATTTTTTTTTATTTTTTTTTATTTTTAAGAACTAGCTAGTGGCTACCGTTATGGTAGTGTTAAGAATAGAACTTAGGACAAAGTCGTGTGGAATATTGGTATAGAATTCGTCCTCAACTATTAGGCCACCTGGAGATGGTTTCTGGCGGCCTATTATAGTGGGAAACACCTTTTGTTGTGAGAAGAAACCCTAGCTCCAACTTATCACTTCATACTCTTTCCCATCCGGACTCCAATTCAATTAAATTTGTTCATCATTATCAAAATATGTGCAGTAGAAAAAAAATTATTCACACATTCGGATTTAGGAAAGTCACCAAATCCAAAAGGCGTATATCTCATGTATGTATATGGTCATCTACGGTTTCAAAAATACAATTTGGATTAGATAGAATATCGCTTAAATAAAAAAACAATTGTACGTATAATTAATTTTTATTTAGTCCATTTATAAATCAAATACAATTGTATGTTGGATCATAATTTGGATTACGAGAGGAATATCTATCTAGTCAATGTGATAATGTTGGATCATAATATGAGTTTTATTCTTTACCAAATTCCATTCATCTAAAAATTCATATATAAATACATAAATATATATAATTCATGCTTCTTCTTCAAATATTTCTCAAACAATCAACAGGAAACAATTTTGGGAGTTCAGAGGTTAGTGAAGAACTATCTTGATGAAATGTATATCTTGATCACGCATGTTACTTATCTTGGTTTTCTGAAATTTTTTTCTGTAAAAGTGCTTCATTGAATTTTTAATGTTCTTCTTGACCATCTATCACAAATCGTTATATTTATGGTAGTGATTTTCACCCCTGTTTCTCCTTTTGCACTCCTCCGACTTGTTTTTATCCGTTGATTCTTCTTTGATTTATTCAATCCCAAGGCAATAAAAACATGGAGAAAGAGGAGAAAAAGGGATTGCGTATGTCTATCTTGGTAGTTGATGCTTATTTAGAATCTCTTTTTGTGAAGCAGAAGTTTAATAATAACAATTACTCATTCAGTTTATTATTGTTTCTTGCAGGCCATGGGAGAAAAATCTATGAACAAAATTAGCTTGAAGGTCTTGGTGAACAATTTGACCAACAAAGTCATCTTTGCAGAGTGTGATAGTGATTTTATTGATGTTCTCCTCAGTTTCTTGACAATCCCCATGGGAAAAATTGTTAGGCTTTCCAATCGTTCACAACCCTTAAGAATTGGTTGCATGGACAATTTATATGGAAGTGTTGAAAATCTTGATTTACAGCTTTTTCGAACAGCAGAATGTCGAGACATGTTGCTACATCCCCGCAGTAGAGCTGAAGATCTTTTGATGAACCTGAAACTGAAATACGATCAATTCGAGCCCTCCTGGTACTTTAAATGATCTAACGAATCTTGTCGCAGTCCTATACAAAACTATAGTTATTACGAAACCGTTTGTTGTTGGTGTAAGGGTATGATGAATGTGGAGACCACATTTAAAAGGAAAGAAACCGAAGGTGGTGGGGTTTTTGTTAAAGGACCAGCCAGATTTATAATTAGTGATGATTTACAAGTGCTGCCCCCATTTACTTCTGCAATCTCTTCTTTAGTTGGGTTAAATGGATTTGCGGACTGGAATACCGTTGAGGAGCTGACTTTCGATGTAGGAGCCGATGAGGTAAATCATGTCTTGACATGTTATGCCAAGTTCAATTTTTGAACTGAATGCCGGTTTCTGATCCTTCACTTTTGTTTTGTTTTTCTCTTCCAGGTTTTGAATGTGCTTATGTGCTCATTAGTATCAAAGACACCTCTGTCCGATACTCTCCTGAAGGATAAAACCGTTCCAAACGTGAGCATCGAATATCTTGACGAAGAAATACACATTGAATCTCAAAAGGTGGAGGACAAAATGAATAAGGAAGAACAAAAGATTCCTATCAAGCTTATAGTGAGCAAATCTAAGAAGAAGGTTTGTTATGCAGAAGCCGGGGTGGATTTCGTTACCTTAATCTTCAGTTTCTTGACTCTACCACTAGGGTTTATAGTAAAACAGATGCAAAATAACTCTATGAAAGGTTGCAATGACCGGCTTTACAGAGGTGTCCGCGATCTTGATGAGCAGTACTTGAAGTCATATCTCCACAAGAAAATGTTGCTGAGTCCGGAGCTTCCCCCTAAATATGGCTATGAGAATCATCCTTTGGGAATTGAGGAATCCTCGTATAAAGATATATCTGGCGTGCCCGCGAAAGTGATTGATTTCGTAGACCCCAAATCGCATGACAATGAAGATGTTAAAGCTTGCGGATTCATGAAAGGACCAGAGATGTTCATGGTAACTGACAATCTCAATGTGAGTCCAATATCTGCAATTCTTGGCATGTCGATACTACGCGAAATGAATGTACCTGTCACTGACGTTGAGGTACGAGTTGCTCATGTGGGCGCGGAAGAGGTGAGTTTTCAGACAATAAACTCTTCTTATCAAAACTTTGTTTTGGAAAATTTTCAAATGTTGAACCTTTAGACAGGTTTCTGAACGCAGGCGTTCCGTCTTTTGGTGGCTTCTTTTGTTTGCGACGCTGCTCTAACTAGTGCCTTCCTTGCGAAGCCAAAGCGAGATGGAGAACTGGGATGCCTTGGTTTTCTAAGTTAAGAATAGATCATGCACTTTATTTTTACAAATTTATGCGTCTTCCTTTGAACTTTCATATTTTTTGTGTTATATGCTTATGACTTAATTTTGGGTTTCTTTTATTTAATTATTGCTTTGTGTGTGTGTGTGTTGTTATCATTGTGAAGCTCGTTACGGATTTCTACCAATCATGAATTAGTAACATTAGTTAGTTCAAACCATTTTCAGATAAAACTTTGTCACGCTCCGATCCCGACATACGTCCCGAATCGACACGCGACATCACCAAATACTCGTATATTTAACATACCCATCTCCAGGATATGGCAAATCACAACTCGAGAATCAAATCTCATAGTAAATTTTTTTGTATACTTTATGGTTGCATCTAACCTCCTTGTTAGACTGCCTACGTACCCTCATTAGGGATCAAGCCATACGTGGTTCACCATTTCACTATACTCGAACATTCATCACATAAGTCGTTATGTCCCAACAAAATATCACAATATATATCATGCAATCCTTCAAAGAACAAACGACGAAGCACAATCATATTCTCTTGCCATATTTATCAACAAGTCTAGGCATAACCATAACAACGATATCCAACATAATAATCCCACAAGACGAATAACATTTCCACTTAATCCATCACATAAATCATCATGTTCCCACATAAAATCACAATTCATAGCGTGTAACATATTAAAGAATTAACAAAGCACAATATTATTCTCTAGAAATATTAATCAACTAAAATAATCATAATAACAATACTCATATCCAACGTCATTCCACAATCCCGTCAATTAATCAATTCGTGAATCAAGATGCACAATCTTAGCATTTAATTATGTTAATCAAGCAATGTGATAACAAAACATTTCACGAATTAACCAAGGAACTCTATATAATTTCCCACTTGAATTATGAGTAATAAACATGGTAATTCCAATTTATATTCACAATATCTATTGTGATTAATTCCCATCCACTCGAATTTAGAATTCTAAGATCACCTTAAGGAAATGAACAAGAGCAAAGATTCCGGACCACTCAACGAAATCCAACAATATCGGGTTCTGGACCATTCAATGGAACCAAAATATCAAGCGGTTTCTCATAATATACCCAGACCTGTCATATGTAAAGTCAATGCCTACATTATGGGATTGGTGCACTGGCAAATCAGGCACTCATATAAGCTGTGAGGCTCGGGGGAGTGACAATAATATAAGCATGTGATACAATAATAAAATCAGCCATCAATCACAATTTATAAACCTTGAATATAAATCATTCATAAGAAATTAATACCAAACTTTTGAAAACTCCGAGGAAGTCACCCAATCATCCAACGGTTCGTCTGAAACAATCACAACATCTCATAACCATATTCTCATACACACAATGAAAAGTAGGGTTAGAGCGACACAGTTTGGCTGAAGTCTACATCCTTAATCCAAACTCAATGAAATCCAAGAGGGATTCGATCCCGGATCATTACTCAACGGAATCCAAACCAGGATACGATTTTGGCTCGTCACTCAACAGAATCACGGAGTGGAGTAGGAAGGATTCTGGACCATCACTTAACGGAATCGTGGAGCACAATGCATAACAACCAATCAATGAAACAACACATGAATCAAATTACTTAAGTTACGAAGACTCAACGAACGAGAATGAAATAATGACATAAGCGCTGACACATGTTTCGAAGCAACAAATCCCATGATAATGAGTTAATGGTCCACTACTAGCCCTCACCTTTCATTAAATCAAGCCAATCATACAAAACAAACCATATTCCCAATATGCATGTCAAATCCCACTTCATATAACTACATCGATGACTAAATGTAAAAATTAACAATTTATAGGAAACATAATTATAAAACCCTTTCATATTCACATATATTAAAGTCACTCATATTTCATCATATCATACCATCTATGCAAATCAACCACCTTTCGAATATGCACGTCAATCGCATATCCCGATCATCATCAGTACACAAGCCAAATCATGTTTAATAACATAGGTCTATGGCTAAATATATAATCACATTTCAATATTAATCACATTATAAAACCAAGTCATATTCACAGATGATACCAATATAAGAAATCAAGGTAATAACGATATTACATACTCAAAAACTCTCATATGTCTCCCACAACAACATTTAATGAGGGATCGAACCATCGTTCTGAGGCAGGGTCCATGATCTTACGTCGCTTGCTCCGTAAGATCCAATCACTAGATTTTCACTAGTAAGTTCCTAAGGTCCTTAAACAATATCTACCATAGCATACTAAAATTTAGTGTCAATTCAATGGTAAGATCGTCAATTGTTAGAATAATCAAGCGGCAGACCTTAACGATAATATATTCAACCAACAGAATTTTCATGAATCGAATGTCACACAACGGGAAATTCGATTTTTTCCAAAAATTCTCAAATTTTACAAGAATGAAGATCTCAACAAGTAGAGTAAACTTTATACCTGCGGCCAAGGCCAATTTGGCCGAAAACACCCCAAACTGGCCACGAACCGCCGGGAACTCTAAGGTGGGTGTTCATCAATTCGACTTCCTTAGTGTTCCAACGCCCCTACAACCTATTGGGTCTTGTTCTTAGGTCCAAGGGGAGTTGACTAAGGGCGGTGGTGGGTGGTGAAATTCACCGGAACGATGGAATTACCGTCGAGCACCTCCGGTGCTCCGGTGGAGTTCCTCACGATTTTGGGCCTAACAACCCTCAAATTTGGTTGGAGATCGTAGAGGGGAGGTTATGGAGTAGTTTTCAGGTGTTGGATGGGTGAATTTTCCCTGAAAAATGACAGAAATTGGCCGGAATTAGAACTGGATCGAAATCGGTTTTGTCATGGGTGTGGTCGACAGGAAGAGGGAGGTCTCTCCCCACCTTCTTTTTTTTTTTTCCTTTCTATTGGCTGCTGCCTATCCATTTCCCACCCCCCAAAATCTAATTCGTCCCCTCCTCCTTTTAACTAATTGGTCCCTTAACTCAAATATCTTATTGGCCTCTTACCCACAAAGTGGGAATTAATTAATTCCTAAAATCTATAGTATCACAACTTCAAACGTCTGTAACTATACCTTTATAATCCGGATTCGCAAATAACTTTCGTCTATGCGTTCGTGGGATCGAGCTCTATTCAGAAATATTACTTGTAACCTCAAAAGGTCAACTAGTAAATAATAATTTTCCAAACTTCATTCTATAACTAGTTTAGTGAAAATCTAAATTCAAACAACTTAAAATAAATTCTCGAGAAATAATATAAAATCTCAATAATACAAATACGTAGATTATAACAATGAAATCCAGGAACGGGATTTCACACACTTGGTTGGAGCCTTGGGTGTGAGACTGGAGGAATTTGTTATCAAGGAAGAAGGAAATTTTTGGAAAATATATTCTTACGGATTTCTGCTAATCATGAATTAGTAACATTAGTTAGTTCAAGCCATTTTCAGATAAAACTTTGTCACACTTAGTTGGAGCCTTGGGTGTGAGACTGGAGGAATTTGTTATCAAGGAAGAAGGAAATTTTTGGAAAATATATTTGTAGTGTTTACCTAAATAGGTGTTCATAAGAAGATGGTGGATGTCATTACGTGTTTGTAGCATCTTTCGGACATTTTGAGGAGCACGAGTGAATATATAACGGACAACAAGAGAATTAACGGTGTAAGACACATGAACTAGGACGAGTGGCAACAAAGTGAATTTGCTTTACCAAAAATAGTATTTAAAATAAGAATTTGCTTTACCTAAAATAGTATTTAAATTAAAATCGATTTTTCGATGTATTCGAGCTACCAACTTTATTTACGTTTCTGCAGTATTTAAAAATAAACAGCTTTCTTTCTTCTAATAAGGCATGGCACTGTCACGTGCCTGATTTTGGAGCATGACAAGGCATATGCATTAGAGCAAGAAGAAAGTGAAAACCAAAGAAGAGCGAATGCTATCACCATACTCGTTTTTTTACTCGGAAAGAAATTGCAACTGCAAAAGTCTCGTCTTAGAGGCTCTCCTCGTACGATTCAACACTCTTTTCTTCTTGAGTTATCCATCTCCCACCTCCGATCACAATTTATTCATTTCTTCCTTCAAGGGCTTGAAAAAACTAGCGTGTTAGGGATTCCTAATTGTCTGAAATCAGTAACTAGCACAATGAAAGCACGACACGAAGAGGAAAAAACAGGAATATTATCTGAAAATAGCAAGATCCATCCCTTACATAGTTATGCTAGAAACAGCACAAATTATAGGTCATATAACACAAAACGATGATAGTGCACCAAAAAAGGTACATAAATTTGTGACAGAAAATGCATACTCTTCTTAAATTAGAAAACGTAGGCACCCTAATAAATCTCCAAATCGCTTTGGCTTCGTAAGGAAGACACTAGTTAGAGCATAGGGACAAACAAAAGAAGCCACCAAAAGACGGATAGCCTGCAATGAGAAACATGTCTAAATCATCAACCTTGGAACGAGATGTATAGACTCAAATAAAGAATCACTTTCAAAAGACCAGTGTTTTGATTAGAAGAGTTTATGGTATGACTCACCTCCTCTTTCCCCACATGAGCCACTCGTACCTCAACATCAGTCACAGGTATGTTCAGTTCGCATAGAATTGACATGCCGACAATTGCAGATATCGGACTTACATTGAGACTGTCAGTTACAATGAACATCGTCGGTCCTTTCAAGAATCCACAACCTTTATCATCTTTTTTATGATGGAATTTCAAGTTTACGAAGTCTTTCCATTTATACGATGCTTCCTCAATTCCCAGAAGATGATTCTTGTAGCCAAATCCGGGGAGAAGCTTCGGACTCACCAAGTTTTTCTTGTGTAAATTTGACTTTAAGTACTGCTCATCAAGATCTTGAACACTTCTGTACAGCTGGTCAATGCAACCTTTCAAAGAGTTATGTTGCATTTGTTTTACTACAAACCCAAGTGGAAGGGTCAAGAAACTGAAGAGTAAATTAACAAAATCCTCCCCCACTTCGGCATAGTAAACCTTCTCCTTAGATTTGCTAACTACAAGCTTAATAGAAATCTTTTCTTCTTCCTCATTCTTTTTTCCTCCCACCTCTCGATATTCAATGCATAAATCTTGGTCAAGGTTTTCGTCAATCATGTTTGGTATGGTTTTATCCTTCAGCAGAGTTTCAGTCAGAGGTGTCTTTGACACTAATGAGCGCATAAGCAAATTCAAAACCTGGAAAACAAAAAATAAACAAAAAGTGAAGGATCAGAAACCAGAATTTTAGTTCGAATTGAAAATTTTTAACTTGGCAATACACGTCAGACACATCATCATTTACCTCATCAACTCCCACAATAAAAGTCAGCTCCTCAACGCTATTCCAGCCCATGAGTCCATGGTTCGAAACTAAAGAAGATACTGCACAAGTAAATGGAGGGAGTACCTGTAAATCATCACTAATAATAAACCTCCCTGGTCCTTCCACAAAAACCCCACCACCTTCAGCTTCTTTCGTTGTAAAAATGGTCTCTGTGTTCATCAGACCCCCACAACAACAACGAACAGTTTCATAATAACTAAGGCTTTGTGCAGAACCTGAATTGTGGCAATATCGTTTAGAACACTTAAAGTACCGCGGGGGCTCACATTGATCATATTTCAATTTCAGGTTCCTCAAAAGATCCTCAGCTTCATTGCGGGGATGTAACAACATTTCTCGACATTCTTTAGTTCGAAAAAGCTGTAAATCAAGACTCTCAACACTTCCAAATAAGTTGTCAATGCAACCAATTCCAAAGGATTGCGAATGATGGGAAAGCCTAACAATTGTTCCCATAGGAATTGTCAAGAAACTGAAGAGAACATCAATGAAATCATTATCACACTCAGCGAAAATGACTTTGTTGGTCAAATTGTTCACCAACACCTTCAAGCTAATTTGGTTTTCAGATATTTCTTCCATGGACTGCAAGGAATAATAATGAACTGGAATAAGTATCATTCCTCTATTCAAATCCAACAGCAAATGACAGAATTACCTTCTTTTTTTTTTTTTTTGAACAAGAAATGAATACTTGTGAATTAGGATTAAATCCCTGCTCAGGATATAGAGATTCAAATAATAATAACCAACTACCACAAGAAAATGCAAGTGAGTCATCTAGAATTATACTAAAAAATAAATAAAAAAGGGACCAATCCTCCAAAGAAATTTTCAGCAAACCATGATATATACAATCAAGATTAGACATTTTATCACGTTGGATTTACTAATCCTTTACATATGTTCGTGTTTCTAACCATCCACTCGTTTTTGCTCAATCCCCCGTTATGCTAATACATAAAAAAATGATAGTGAAAACTCAATACGGTTGATCTTTTGAACCCACTTCAAGTCAGGATCACTAATCAACCAATCTTGGGGGAAACGGTCTCTTCTGTTTATGTTTATTTCCGCTTAACTCTCTAACTCTTATGTCACATCTCAGTCCGCATAGCAAGATATTGTCCGCTTTGGGCCACGCCCTCACGGATTTGTTCTTGGATTTCGGCACAAGAACTTCTCAGGGGGTCACCCATCCGAGGACTGCTCTAGCCCAAACTCACCTAACTTCGGAGTTCTTATGGGATCCAGAGCTAGTGAGTTCCCAAAACGCGTCCTTGCAATGGGAGGTGAGCATGTACATATAAGGCATAGAGGATCCTCTCCTCTGGGCGATGTGGGACACTACATCTTATACAGTTGTAACGAAAAATAACAAATCAAGCACACTTGTAGATCAAAATAGTTCACATCACTAACCTCTGAACTCCCACCTCGCAAGATTATTTTGGATTGAATGATTTGAGACTACCACTTTGCAAGGACAAGAGCTTATACGCTAAAAAGAAATGAAGCCTAACTTATATATGAATTCAATGAGATAAATACTAAAGGAAGAAAACTCATACTATCTTCATCACAAATAAGAAATTTGGAAGTTTTCTACATAGCTCATTGTTCGGTGCCACTACAAAATATGGGCACTGCAAACGAAAAGTTAATGGTGCCATACGAGGCTCAAGCCTTAAGGACACCAATATATGTGTCCTATATGGCAACACTGCAGGAACTAAAATATTATTTGGGTCCTGTGCAGGCGTGCATTGTTCATAGGGGCGCAATATGACGTTTTGTGCTCCAAGAGTTAAGCACAAGAGAAATGCTAAGAAGACTTTATATGGATTTTGTCACCTTATGAATTTAGTATAATTCTCATGTCAGCATTATAAAATATTGTGCAACCTTGTCAGATGACTTTCCCAACAATTTTTGTAATTATGCCCTATCAGTTAAATATTAATAAAGAGAAGAGATCCTCTCCGGATCTCTTCCACCAAGGTTACTGGATCAAATGATCCGGACCTTTGAAATTTTATTCAACGGTAAAAAATTATTATAGCTTTTAAAAAATCAAAACAGAAGTGCACCGTTGGATGAAATTTCAAAGACCGGAATCACTTGATCTAGTGGTCTTAGTGGAAGAGCGTACAAATAAAAAATAAAAAATAAAAAATAAAAAATAAAAAATGAAACTCGGGATCATGAAAATATATAAATACTAACTCAGATCTGAAAATATATAAACTCAAATCCAAAAAAGAAACACAAATTCGGATATGATGCTGTTTAAAAAAACCCATATCTGATACACTTACAATCTCTTCTAACCAATTCCTCATACACTTTTACCCTCTTAAATTCCAGCGAAAAAGTTCGAAACTTTCCAATATAAACTCACCACCTCCAAATAATTCACATAAAAAAACACACAGAAATCAAGCCCAGCACTTAGAAATCGAAAGATGGCTACAATTACGGTTCAGCTTTATAGGGTTCTTACCCAAATCCAACAATTTGAACCACTTTCTTACAGCCCACGAACCAAATCTCCCAAACACAACCACGAACCAAGTCTTCAGCATGCAAGTTTAAATCGAATTAGGATCTTGAACCTCAAATGTAAAAGTTAAAATTGAAAAAACCCACTTACATAGACAGGAAGCTCACGATCAGAGGATCACTTTTGCTGTTGGTTAACGGAGAGTCTCCGTTTGGTTGTTTTACAGAGAGTGAACAGAGAGAGAGAGACGTTTGTTTGGTTTTGAGTCTTTGTGTTTTCATTACCCTCGTCCTTACTTTAGCGACTTTACCGAAAAAAGGCACTTTGAATTCCTAACTTTATTTTTAGTTATAATGTAATTTGGAATTTGTGCTGTTGCACTATATTTTATGCCTACTCTTTTTATTTTATCGTAATGAAATTTTAGAATTTATATAAAAAAATATATTTAATGAGATAAGATTTAATTGTTGTTATTGTCGTTACTATCTTCGTATTTTACATATTTTGTAACACATATCAGTAGTAATTCGAATCTTTTGATAAAAATATTGGTTGTCCATTTTAGATTTAAATCACATTAATTTGTAATCATACTCGATTACGCCTTTGGACTATGAAAGGATAAAAAAGGATGCATGAACAATTTGTATTCAGGTGTGAAGGAAATTGACGTACGTGAGTTGCGGTCAGTGCATGTAGAGAAATGTTGTTACTTCCCCACAACGCGGCTGAATCTCATTGCAAGAACCTTGTATTGCAAATTGATCACAATGTCAAGCCAACACAATACTTTGTATGCTCTCTTTGTTGCCTGAACACGGCCACAAGAGAGTTCTTCAGTCATTACCAAGTATCACTTGTCCACAAATTCCATGCGTAGCGCGATTACATTTTTTGTGGATGTTGCAAGCGCCTTTGTAATAGAGTCAGCCAAGCTTCTGACTACCGATGATTTATAACTGATCTCCCCCCTTAGCGAATCAATCGTTTCTTTATTTTCCAATCTTGGGGTCACCATGGGAATATTACCGAGGAGTTGAATTTGAATACTGGAGTTGTTGAGTTGAATTTGCGAGTGTGTGTGTTGTAAGTTGTGAGTGTCAAAGGATATGTACTCGCCGTTTCTTGACATACAAGTAACTTGGTCAATCCGAGTTAATAGTTAAAAAAATTATGGAGCCTTATTTGGTTAGGTTTAGGAGTCCTTATTTAGTGCAATTAATCATGAAAACCTTATTAGTTGACAAAGAATTTGTTACCATTTAGGACTATTATGATACCCGAATTGATATGGAATATCCCATGTATCAGTTGATAGGCCGGATGACATGGATAATTATCAGTATACTAGGAGGTCCCTACACTCACAGTAATTATCCTTGTTTCGTGCTAAACCCTATTCACTAGCAAAGTAACTTACGACTGCTTGAGTGGAGAAGACCCTTCCTGGAACCCTGGCATCATGTTCCTCTTCTACAGATAAGTTTATTTCCTTTTCATGTTGATTTTATTATTGCATTCATGATCCTAATGTCTTTTTGTTGTTCTTATGATTTAAAAAATATCTTACCTCTGGTATCAGAGCCACACAACAAGCTTAGGGTTCGGATAAAGGGGTTCTTTGCGATTGGTTAATTTCAAAATTCTTTTCAACCAATGTGATTCGAGAGCCGTGATATATATAATTCTATTTGGTATGATTTCTAATGACTATAATATATGGACTGGTCTAGGTGGTGACTATGCATACTGCTGCCTTTAAGTTTTCATGAAATTTAATTATTTATTTTTCTTTTTGGCTCTCATTTAATTAGGCCTTGTTTTGGTTCGATTAATCACACTCTTGTGATATGATTTTGGGGTTTTTCTTGCTTTCGCGCTTTTTCTTCTTGTATGGATATGTAACCTTGTATTGTCGAGAAGATCGTGTCATCTATGTTGTGATTTTTCCAGTTATATGAATCAAGTGTCTTTAAATGAATTATCTATCTAATGCCAAAATAAAGAACTAGAAAAAGGGATTGTTGAATCTGGGCAATGAAGTTTTTCTTTCATAACCATGCTTATGTTTTCTGCAAAATTTTTCTTGCAGTTTTTTTTTATCACGTTTACCTGGCCATCAAGATAAACTGAAATTAGGTATACAACTCTAACAAGGTTTGTTGTATGCGACTTTATAGACTCCTATTTGATAATTATGAATTAATAATTAATATATATATATATATATATATATCAAGGTCACTATTGTTTTCGGTGAACGATGACCTAATCTCACCTTGGGTAATATTTTGATTTATTATATAATTTTCTGATTATTAATTTAGTTGATAAATATTACCGGTTTTTATTTGATTATTAGAAAAAAAAAAAAAAAAAAGAGGTTAAAACATGCGAACAGTAAAGGGTTTCTCCCTCGCGTGAGGGTTGCTGTTCATCAATGCCCAGCTTACACCAACCTCCTTCAATCATTGTAATGCTCGAATTGAAGCTTGAAATTTCGGGGTATTCATGCGAAGGTATGAAACTGCTTTTCATAAATTATTGTAATTTGGTTGACTTGAAATTAAGCTTTTTGTTTCAACTGAATTGATTTTGTGATATTATAATTGAGAAGTGGAAAACTATCTTGTTGTTTTTGAGCAAATATAGTGTTTTCATTTGGGATTAATACAATTTTGCATTTTTTCGACTCTTATCCTTGTAGTGCATATGCAAATGAATAAGTAAGTTTTGGTTCTTGGTTATTTCTCTATGAAATGATAGTCGCTTCTATTATTGCAATGAATATTACTTTTAGTATTATATATAAATAATGTAATTTTCGTAAGGAAAACCATTCATGACAATAACCTGGGCTTAATAGACTTTCATAACTCCAAATATTATGAAATTTTGTCATGTTGTAATATCGAATGGATTGTAGACGCTGGCAATATTTCCTTTTTTTTTTTGGACAAGAAATGGATTTATGGTAAATTTTTAAGTGTGATATCATGTTGCTGGAAGCCTGCAGACTTCTACAGAATAGTGTGTTTGTAATATTATTTTGATATATTTATGTAATTGATAAATTCAAGAAATTTTAGTATGATATACATTGAGATATTTATTTCAAATCTGGAAATTTTCGTGAGCATTGGTTTGAAAATGAATTATTAGTGAATTTTTAATCTCGAGACTATACTGCAGAATTTATGCAGTTTCTGCAGCACATTCCATTTCAATTTTATCTTTAGCCCACTTTTAAAATCGAAAAAATCATGGAATTTTGGGTGACAATAGATTTACATGTCTACTTCATTTCTGAAAATCTTCATGCATATTGGAGAAAAATTGAATTTTTGGTGAATTATTTAGTCTCCAGTATATACTGCAGAATTTTTGCCGTTTCTGCAGCACATCCCATTTCTAATTTTCTTTTAGTACACTTGTAAATTCTCAAAAATGATGAAATTTTGGGATTTAACAGATTTGTATGTTTACTTTATGTCTGAAAATTTTCATGCATATCGGATGAACAATGAATATTTGGTGAGTATGTAATCTCAGGTCCGTCATTTTCTGCAGTTTCTAAAGCACCTCTCTTTTTGAATTCATGTTTGGCTCGCTTAATAATTTAAAAAATCATGAGGTTTTGCGAAATAGTAGCCATATATGTCTAGTTCATACCTAAAAATTTTCATGACAATTTAAAGAAAATTGAGTTTTTAGTGAATTTGCGAACTAAAGTAGTATTGCTGAATTTTGGTACTTCAAAACTAGTTTTGTTATGTGATATTGTTTCACTGATTTGTGCACATCTATTGGTACCGATTATTATACAAGTTTATGGTTCCACTATGTCCTTATTTTATGCAAATTCTCAATACTGATGACTTTTATAGACAACATTGATTAAATTTTGATTTAAAGATGTATTGGTTTATTTTGCTCAAACCAATATTTTGTTTGGTCATCAATTACGATTATGATGATCATTGTCTTTTGAGAAAAGAAAAAAAAAAAGAAAAGGAAAGTGATATCAGTTTACTAATTGATCATTTTGGTCTCTATCAAATAATTGAATAATCATGTTTTCTCTTTCGAGAATTTTATTGTTCAATGTTAATAATGACATACTCTTGTGTTTGATTTAATCTTTTGAGAATCGGTTATTTAATACTGTTCTAAAGGATTATTTTGAAAAATCAGAATTCTAATTTATATGGTGAATACTTTTGTCCCAATGGGAATTTCAGGAAATCACTCACCAATTATAAATTAGTATTATAGCAACATAAAATACTTCTAACATATTTTCATCTGGCCAAAGCTGTTTAAGCTATATGTATTTTGTGTATTTTATGTTTTGGCTAGCTATGCAGGTATTTTCTTTGCATGATTAGTTTCTGCCAAAGGTGTAACAATCATGCAATTTGGAGTTGGTTCGATTCTCCACAACTCGACTACTTTCATGATGAATCTTGCAGAATCGAGAATGAGTACGTAAATTTGCCAATCTTTTGCCTTAATTTTCTGTGAATTCTAAATTGGATTAAAATTATTGCTGAAAAAATGATGTTGTTGAGATATCTATGTATTTACTTTAATCGACTTTGTTTTAGAATTAAAACATAAATTTTGAGTTTGGATTCTCTTATTAGGTTTCATTTTAATTTATGACCTAATCTTTAACACATATGTGACATCCCACATCGCCCAGGGGAGTAATCCTTAAATGTATATTCCCATCCCTACCTAGCACGAGGCCTTTTGGGAGCTCACTAGCTTCGGATTCCGTAAGAACTCCGAAGTTAAGCAAGAAGGGGGTTAGAGCAATCTCATGATGGGTGACCCACTGGGAAGTTGCTCGTGAGTTCCCAAAAACAAAACCGTGAGGGAATGGTAAGCCCAAAGCGGAAAATATCGTGCTACAGTGGTGGAGTGGGCCCGGGAAGTGATCCGCCCCGGGCGGGGATGTGACAATTTGGTATCAGAGTCTAACCCTGGCCGTAGTGTGCCGACGAGGACGTCGGGCCCCTAAGTGGGGTGGATTGTGACATCCACATCGCCCAAGGGAGTGATCCTTATATGTATATTCTTATCTCTAACTAGCACGAGGCCTTTTGGGAGCTCACTGGCTTCGGGTTCCGTAGGAACTTCGAAGTTAAGCGAGAAGGGGGCTAAAGCAATCCCATGATGGGTGACCCACTGGGAAGTTGCTCCTGAGTTCCCAAAAACAAAATCGTGAGGGAATGGTAAGCCCAAAGCGGACAATATCGTGCTACGGTGGTGGAGTGGGCCCGGGAAGTGATTCGTCCCGGGCGGGGATGTGACAATTTGGTATTAGAGCCTAACCCTAATCGTGTGTGTGCCGACGAGGACGTTGGGCCCCTAATGGGGGTGGATTGTGACATCCCACATCGCCCAGGGGAGTGATCCTTTAATGTATATTCTCATCCCTACCTAGCACGAGACCTTTTGGGAGCTCACTGGCTTCGGGTTCCGTAGGAACTCCGAAGTTAAGCGAGAAGGGGGCTAGAGCAATCCCATGATGGGTGACCTGCTGAGAAGTTGCTCGTGAGTTCCCAAAAACAAAACAGTGAGGGAATGGTAAGCCCAAAGCAGACAATATCGTGCTACGGTGGTGGAGCAGGCTCGGGAAGTGATCCGCCCCAGGCGGTGATGTGACACATATGTGGGTCTTCTCTTATACACTAAAATAAAATAAAATTTGTAGTCATTGCATAAGTTTTTATTGAACTTTTAATTCTAACCTACTTTAAAAAAAAAAAATTATGTATTTGATCTTTATCGATTCAACTAGCCTATATTTTGTTATATGAAAACCGCTTTCTCTAGTGTTTAAACTTGCAATTTTGAGTGTTTGCCCAAGTGGGAGAAATAATGTATTATGGGCTTCACACTCATCAATTTTGCATGCTTTTAATGGTCATGGTTTTGGTAGATAAAACGTACATTATCATACTTGTTTATATTTTATTTGTTATATATGCAACTAATCTTCCAGGAAATTGAAGAAGGGTTAATGAGTGTATTCTGCTCAAAAGTGTTTTGCTTATTATTTCTTGTTCGTTGTTCAAGAAATTGGACTTGTGATTTATATGTTATTGATGGATAATTAATCAGCTCAAAAGTGTTTTCTTATTCAGTCCAAATATAAATCCATGAACGGTTAAACATGGAATTGACAAGATTGTATATACTTCATCTGCTCAAAAGTGTTGAAATTATATACGTTTGCCCTTGTATTTTATGTTTTAGCTGTGAAAATCTAATATAATCAGATTCTATCCAAAGATGATTATGGAATTATATGTTTTTGTTGCAATCAGAAAACGGTTTGTTAAAGTTTTCTGTTTCTGTCAAATGTTAGATGAACAAAACTGACCAAATGATTTTGTATAGATTTTCAGTCACAAGAGTCACTTCCCTACCGATATCTAGAATAAAGATGTTGAGCTCACAAATTTTATGTTTTGCTAATGGGAGTATTTGAAAGGTATCTGTTTCATTTTTTAATTTTTTTTTTTAGACATTTATAAAGTTTTTTTTTTTTTTACTCTCTTAGTTAGTGGGAGTAATAATTTATCTATATAATTTTATTTCTGTTAATCAGTGGGAGTAACAGATTACCTTTTGTGTTAAAAAATTTGAAGTGTTAGTGGCTGATATTTTAAGAGTTATTGTTTAAGTTTTGTTCATAAGTTTGATAAGAGGTCCTAATTTTGTAAATAGTATGTCGTATTTACTTGTTATCTTATCACATTATAAATTGACAGAAAAATATGAGCCATGCTTGCATGAGGCTCAGTTCAGGAGTTGATCTTTTGCTTATCAACCTGAATTTAACGAATGATGTCAGGCAACATTGTACTCGTAATTTGATATTAGTGGTAATAGAGTAAACATGTAGAAGCAATTACAAGTTATTTTCTATAATCCAACATTTAAACTACTAGTGACAAGTTGTTAAAGGTATAGTTGCAAATTTTGTGGGACTCAGTGATCACCTACCACCTAACCAAGTAAGTATCATGTTCTTGGACACTCAAGTGGGAGCATGTAGGTTGTGAGTGTCAAAGGATATGCACTCGCCATTTTTTGACATACAAATAACTTGGTCAATCTGAGTTAATAGTTGAGAAAATTATGGAGCCTTATTTGGTTAGGTTTAGGAGTCCTTATTTAGTGCAATTAATCATGAAAACCTTAATTAGTCGACAAAGAATTCGTTACCATTTAGACTATTATGATACCCTAATTGATATGGAATATCCCATGTAATCAGTTGATAGGCCAAATTACATGGATACTTATCCGTATATTAGGAGGTCCCTGCACTCACAGTAATTATCCTTGTTTCGTGCTAAACCCTATTCACTAGCAAAGTAACTTACGATTGCTTGAGTGGAGAAGACCCTTCCTGGAACCCTAGCATCATGTCTTCCTCTTCTACAGATAAGTTTATTTCCTTTTCATGTCGATTTTATTATTGCATTCGTGATCCTAATGTCTTGTTGTTGTTCTTATGATTTCAGAAATATCTTACATGTGCAAGTTCGAATATACTAGTTTCGTTTTAATACCGTTAATTGGGAATGGACAACAATTGATCAACTTCCTTGGAGAAGTCAGATCTTGTTTAAGCTTAATTAGGGATATTACTCATTTGTTTAATTTCTAGAAGAGGTTGAACTTTCCTTATATTGTACAGACTTAATGAACATTTGTTCGTCATTAACCTTCTAATGCAGGTTTCTTCATTTTCTTCTCTAATCGTATTTTTCGTAATTCAGTAGACCTTATCAGTTGCAGTCACATTTAGCTATCAAATGCATCAATCTCTCTTATAAAAGACTAATTAGAGGCCTATGTACCCAATTTAAAGAAAATTGATCAAACTCATTAGGTTGCCTCTTATGTATCCTTTGGAGATTATATTCTATTAACACCTGATTAGCTGGAGGTTAAATTTCAGAGCTTCGCATCTGCATGTACGATGAAACCGTAAATTTCTTCCTAGCTATGTAAAGTAATGAATACTTCTTTTCGAAAGCTAAAGATGGCAGCCCTTTATATGCACCGCCACTCAAAGTGATCCTCACTTCTTTTCAAAAGCTAAAGCTTGGTTATCTTAATGCATGATGGTGACGCTTCTTCTGTTTCTATAAACTGATCGTACGGATTGTATTATTCATTGTTTGATCGATCTCATCAGGTTGTTGTTTAATAAGGTCACCGTGATGCACCCTTCTGTAAGTTCGTCACTGAGATAATACTGCCCTTTTTATAATTGAGCATCAGTGATGCGATCAATCTCACGGTGATGAAAACGCGAGGACTTTTTGCATTTTCATCCGTGTGAGTGTGAGATCAATAGAAGGAAATATATTCGTATTGTTTATTGAAAAAGGTGTTCATTAGAAGATGGTGGATGCCATTACGAGTTTGTAGCATCTTTTGAAACATTTGTAGGAGCTCGGAGAAATTTAGAATAGACAATACGAGAATTGATGGTGTAAGACACGTGGACTAGGATGAGTGGTGACAAAGTGAATTTGATACTAAAAAAGGAAGTATTATTGGCACTCCAAAAATCTCATTCTATACTCCTCACTTCTTTTAAAATATAGAAAGTTTGGAGTGTAAAATGAGTTTTTTGAAGTGCCAATAACAATTCCCTACTAAAAATTGTCATAACGCTGTAGTTGACTAGCATGTTAAATTAAAATCGAATTTTCGATTTATTTTCGGCCTACCAATTTTATTTACGTTTCGGCAATGTTTTAAAATAATCAGTTATCTTTCTTCTCTTAATTGCCTGAAGTCTATTGGGAACGTGATTTTATAACGTCGCATCCTCATGTTAAAGTATTGGGAACGTGATTTTATAACGCCGCGTCCTCATGTTATAGTATCGCCTTGTCAATAAGGTGTGGCACTGTTATGTGCCTGATTTCGGAGCCAATGCTATCACCATACTTAGATATTTTCCTCGAAAAGAAATTGCATCAATCTCGTCTAAGACGAGGCTCGCCTCTTATGATTCAACATACTATTTTCTTCTTGAGTTATCCATCTCCTACCTCCGACCACAAGTTTTTCATTTCTTCCCTTGAGGGCGTAAAAACTCTAGTATGTTAGGGATTCCTAATTGTCTGAAATCAATAACTAGCTTCACAATGAAAGCAAGACATGAAGAGAAAGAAACAAGAATATTATCTGAAATAGCAAGGTGCATCCCTTAAATAGTTATGCTAGAAGCAGCACAAAATAGAGGTCATATAACACAAAACGATGATAGTGCAAGAAAAAAGGTACTTAAATTTGTAACAGAAGGTGCATATCCCCTTCTTAAATTAGAAAACGTAGGCATCCTAAACCTCCATATCACTTTGGCTTCGTAAGGAAGACACTAGTTAGAGCAGAGGGACAAACAAAAGAAGCCACCAAAAGACGGATAGCCTGCAATGAGAAACATGTCTAAAGCATCAGCCTTGAAACAAGATGTATAAACTCAATAAAGAATCACTTTTAAATGACCAAAGTTTTGATTAGAAGAGTTTATGTTATGACTCACCTCCTCTTTCCCCACGTGAGCCACTCGTACCTCAACATCAGTCACAGGTACGTTCAGTTCGCACAGAATTGACATGCCGACAATTGCAGATATCGGACTTACATGGAGACAGTCAGTTACCATGAACATAGTCGGTCCTTTCAAGAATCCACAACCTTTATGATCTTTTTTATGATGGGATTTGGGGTCTACGAAGTCAACAAAATCTTCTTTACGATGGGATTTGGGTTCTACGGAGTAAGTCCATTTATACGATGCTTCCTCAATTCCCAGAAGATGATTCTTGTAGCCAAATCCAGGGAGAAGCTTAGGACTCACCAACTTTCTCTTGTGTAAATTTGACTTCAAGTACTGCTCATCAAGATCTTGGACACTTCTGTACAGCTGGTCAATGCAACCTTTCAAAGAGTTATGTTGCATTTGTTTTACTACAAACCCTAGTGGAAGAGTTAAGAAACTGAAGAGTAAATTAACAAAATCCTCCCCCACTTCGGCATAATAAACCTTCTTCTTATATTTGCTAACTACAAGCTTGATAGAAATCTCTTCTTCTTCCTCTTTCCTTTTTCCTCCCACCTCTCGATATTCAATGCATAAATCTTGGTCAATGTTTTCGTCAGTCATGCTTGGTATGGTTTTATCCTTCAGCAGAGTCTCGGTCAGAGGTGTCTCTGATACTAATGAGCGCATAAGCAAATTCAAAACCTGGAAACAAAAAATAAACAAAAAGTGAAGGATCAGAAACCGGAGTTTTAGTTCGAATTGAAAATTTTAACTTGGCATTGCATGTCAACACATCATCATTTACCTCATCAACTCCCACATTAAAAGTCAGCTCCTCAACGCTATTCCAGCCCGTGAGTCCATGGTTCGAAACTACAGAAGATACTGCAGAAGTAAATGGAGGCAGTACCTGTAAATCATCACCAATAATAAATCTCCTCGGTCCTTCCACAAAAACCCCACCACCTTCAGCTTGTTTCGTTGTAAAAGTGGTCTCCATGTTCATCAGACACCCACAACAACAATGAACAGTTTCGTAATAACTAAACCTTTGTGCAGAACTGCCGCAATATCGATTAGCACACTTAAAGTACCGTGGGGGCTCACATTGATCATATTTCAATTTCAGATTCCTCAAAAGATCTTCAGCTCCATTGCGGGGACGTAACAACATGTCTCGACATTCTTTAGTTTGAAAAAGCTGTAAATCAAGACTCTCAACACTTCCAAATAAGTCGCCAATGCAACCAATTCCAAAGGATTCCAAATGATGGGAAAGCCTAACAATAGTTCCCATAGGGACTGTCAAGAAACTAAAGAGAACATCAACGAAATCATTATCACACTCAGCGAAAATGACTTTGTTGGTCAAATTGTTCACCAAGACCTTCAAGCTAATTCTGTTTTCAGATTTTTCTGCCATGGACTGCAAGAAATAATAATGAACTGGAATAAGTATCAAATTCCTCTATTCAAATCCAACAGCAAATGACAGAATTATCCCTTTTTTTAAAGAAGAAATGAATACTTGTGAATTATGATTAAATCCCTGCTCAGGAAATAAAGATTCAAATAATAACATACCACAAGAAAATGCAAGTGAAGTCATCTAGAATAATACTAAAAAATAAATAAAAACGGATCAATACTCCAAAGAAATTTTCAGCAAACCATGATATACATGATCAAGATTAGACACTTTATCACGTCGGATAAACGGTCGGAAAAACAACAAATCAAGCACACTTGCAGATCAAAATAGTTCACATCACTAACCTCTGAACTCCCTCCCAAGATTATTTTGGATTGAATGATTTGAGACTACCACTTTGCAAGGACAAGAGCTTATACGCTAAAAAGAAATGAAGCCTAACTTATATATGAATTCAATGAGATAAATACTAAAAGAAGAAAACTCATATTACCTTCATCATAAACAAGAAATTTGGAAGTTTTCTACAGAGCTCATTATTCGGTGCCACTACAAAAAATACGGGCACTGCAAATGAAAAGTTAATGGTGCCATATGAGGCTTAAGGACACCAATATATGTGTCCAATACAGCAACACTGCAGCAACTAAAATATTATTTGGATCCTTAATTTTCAGGCGTGCACATTTTTCATAGGGCACAATATGGCATTCTGTGCTCAAAGAGTTAAGCACAAGAGAAATGCTAAAGAGTCTTTCTATGGACTCTCCGTCATTTCATGTTTTTGACATAATTTCCGTACCAAAATTATAAAATACTGTGCAACCTTGTCAAATGACTTTCCCAATTCACGTTAGCACAATTTTTGTAATCATGCCCTATCGGTTAAATATTAATAAAAAATGAAACTCGGGATCATGAAAATATATAAACAGTAACTCAGATTTAAATTTGAATACTAGAGTTGTTGAGTTGCATTTGCGAGTGTGTGTGCAAGTTTGAATATACTAGTTTCGTTTTAATACCGTTAATTGGGAATGGACAACAATTGATCAACTAATTCCTTGGAGAAGTCAGATCTTGTTTAAGCTTTAGGGATATTACTCATTTGTTTAATGAACATTTGTTCGTTAGAAGGTTTATTCCTTTTCTTCTCTGATCGTATTTTTCGTAATTCAGTAGACCGTATTAGTTGCAGTCACAGTGAGCTATCAAATGCATCAATCTCTCTGATAAAATACTAATTGGAGGCCTATGTACCCAATTTAAACAAAATTGATTGAACTCATTAGGTTGCCTCTTATGTATCCTTTGGAGATTATATTCTATTAACACTTGATTAGCTGGAGGTTAAAGTCATAATGCTATACATAATTTCAGAGCTTCGATTCTGCATGTACGATGAAACCGTAAATTTCTTCCTAGCTAAGAAAAGTAATGAATACTTCTTTTCAAAAGCTAAAGATGGCGGCCCTTTGCATGCACCCCCACTCAAAGTGATCCTCACTTCTTTTCAAGAGCTAAAGCTTGGTTATTTATGCATGATGGTGACGCTTCTTCCGTTTCTATAAACTGATTGTACGGATTGTGTTATTCATTGTTTGATCGATCTCATCAGTTTGTTGTTTAATAAGGTCACCGTGATGCACCCTTCTGTAAGTTCATCACTGAGATAAACTGCCCTTTTTAGAATTAAGCATCAATGATGCGATCAATCTCACGGTGATGAAAACGCGATTACTTTCTGCATTTTCATCCATGTGTTTGTGAGATCAATATATCAGTGATTGTGTAGAAGCCGAGTCCTTGTTTTATTCTACCCAATTTTTTTTAACAGCAGCAGCCAGAGACTTTTTGGTCCACACTGATTAGGGGCGGAGTCAGTGAAAATATACAATGATGCCGAGTAATTTTCGCTGTTATCATCACATTATCATGTTTTTTTACCAATTCACTCAAGTTATAGCACATTGATTAATAACACAACATAGTAGAGTCAGTGAAAATATACAATGATACCGAGTAATTTTCGTTGTTATCATCACATTATCAAGTTTTTTTTACCAATTCACTCAAGTTATAGCACATTGATTAGTAACACAACATAGTAGTTGTGAGAATGTGAAGGTACATGAGTTTCACATCTGTCAAATGAGAAAACTTGCAATGGCAGGTTAGGCTACTCCCCATAGTTGCCAATTGGTTTTATGGTGGAACCTCAACTTGTTCATAGTATCAGAGTAAGATTGACTCACGTGTGAAGCCCAATAACCACACAACACGTGCTCTATGTCACCCAATTCTTACAACCTAGACTTTCTTCACTTGTGTCACCGTAAAACTTCCGTACAAGTTTTTGTCTTTGACATCTTCTTTTAGAGATGCTATTAACACCTCATTAGCTTTTCAAAAGCAAAAGCCAAAATGCTGGGCCATGACATATGCACCCCCTTGCAACCGTCCCCACTTGTGTATGACTTTAAGAAGAGCCGGAGAATTGGGATGCGTTGGTTTTCTAATTTAAGAAGAGATCATGCACTTTATTTTACAAATTTATGTATCTTCCTTTGAACTTTTATATTTTCTTGTGTTATATGCTTATGACCTAATTTTGGGTTTCTTTTATTTAATTATTGCTTTGTGTGCGTGTGTTGTTATCATTGTAAACAAGATTCTAAAAATCGTTAGGCGCTAGTCGGGCGGCGAGTAGAAGCATAACACCTAGGCACCTAGGCAGTATAGGTGGATTTATGTATATTTATTATATATCTTGTAAATAAGTGCCTATTTACACCTAAAAAAACAATACTTGTATGAATAATAAAAGAATGATAAAAAGCAAATTAGGTACACCATTTCCATAAGTATTGGATGAACTTGTAGTCAATCCATCATTTGCAAATTAGGTACACCATTTCCATAAGTATACCACCATGAAACCAAAAAAGAAAAAAGCACACAATTAATAAAAAAAAAATACAAAAAAAAACCACCTAGGAGTCGCCTAGCTTCTAGCTAGACCTGACAATTTCTTACATGACCTGTTAACACGACATGAAAATAACAGGTTTCGGGTCAACACGATAACTAATCAAGTCATTATCGGGTCACACAATAATAACAGGTCCTTAACAGGTTTACACGAGAATGACATGTGGGTAACCTATTTCGACAAGATAAGAAAAAAATTATTTTGATGATTTTAATTTTTTAAACTACTAAAAAAAAATTACTATAAAATACAATAAATATAATGAATATGTATATATTTTTTATTAATTATTATTCTATAAATTTTAAAATTTAAGTTTTATTTATTTTTATAGTGTATTATAGGCAAAGATTGAAATTAAAAATCATAAAACACATTAAAAATAAAAATATCAAGTAATTTAAAAATACCAAACACATTAAAAAAATTATAATAATTAATTTACATGTGCCAAAAATATGAAAAAATATGCAAACGCTCGTAGTCGTATCCTCTACGATTTGAGGATGGGTATATGATCGTTTGAATTTTTAAAACCATACAAACTCTCATGAATAGTATTTTAAGGGTGTTCAAAATAAACAAAATTCATAATCATTAATGTATAAGTCTGAAAGATGTGAAAGCATAATAAACGTTTATAATTGCATCCTTAACGCTGAGATGAGGGTTACATGGTCGTTTAGATTTTTAAAACCCTCCAAATCTCATGAACAATGTTTTTTTATTTGAGTGCAAAATTAATAATAATTATTGTAGAAGTGTGAAAAATGTAATCACGTGTAATAAAAAGCATTACAACTTTCATGAAGGGGTCAACTTCGAAATTTAGTATGTATATACTGATTTCGGGTCGGGTCATATTACTCATTTACTTTAACGGGTATTACACGACACAACCTGTTAAGTTATTGGGAATGACATGAAAATGACATGAACACGAGAAACACGATATGAATGTCAGGTCTACTTCCAGCTGTTTTTTCCAAACGCCTTGCCCAAACTCGGAGCAGGGCTCCACCGCCCAACGCCTAGGCACTGCCTAGGCCGATCTTTAAAACAGTGATTATAAAGCTATTTATTGATTTCTTCCACTCGTGAATTAGTAACACTAGTTAGTTAGTTGAAGCCATTTTCATACAAAACTTTGTCACACTCAGTTGGAGCCTTGGATGCGAGAGGAGCCTTGGATGTGAGATCCGAAGAAGAATTTATTATCAAGGAAGAAGGAAATTTTCGGAAAATATATTCATATTGTTTTATCCAAAAAGGTGTTCTAAAGAAGATGGTGGATGTCATTATGAGTCTGTAGCATTTTTCGAAACATTTTTGGGAGAACAGATGGATTTATAACAGAAAATATGGGAATTGACGGTGTAAAACACGTGGACTAGGATGAGTGGCGACAAAGTGAATTTGCTTTAATAAAAACGAGTGCATTTTTGCTCACCATCATAAATTATGATGTATGCTCATCATTTTATTTATTACTGTTACATGAGTTTGAATTTCGAGATTCGTGTAGTAGAAATTTTTCGAAAAATATATTCATATTTTTTATCAAAAAAGGTGTTCATTAGAAGATGGTGGACGTCATTATGAGTTTATGGCATTTTTCAAAACATTTTTAGGAGCACGGAGAAATTTAGAATGGACAATAGGGCTGGGCACGGGCCGGGCCGGGCCCAATTTTGAAGGGACCGGACCGGACCTAAGTTCAAAGGAAACTGGGCGGGCCGGGCCGGGGATTACATTTTTCAATATAAGAACCGGTCATTACCCGGCCCGGTTGAAACGGGCCGGTTCGGGCCGGGTCCACGGGTCCCTTTTTTTTTTTTTTTTTTTTTTTTTGGTTGTTTGAAAGAAAAAAAAAATTGTACATATTTACAGATTGCAAACTGCACAGTTTGCAATCTGCACAAAACTGCACAGATTGCAAACTGCACAGATTTGCACAGATTGCAAACTGCACAGTTTGCAATCTGCACAGATTTGCACAGATTGCAAACTGCACAGATTTGCACAGATTGCAAACTGCACAGATTGCAATCTGCACAAAACTGCACAGATTGCAAACTGCACAGATTTGCACAGATTTGCACAGATTGCAACTGCATTTACGCATATTTTGCACAAATTCACCATTATTCACATCCAATCTAAATACAAAGTCCAACATCCAAGTTTATAAATTAACAATACATTCAAAATAATAATATTACATCTTCCAACATCTAAAAATTAAATCAACATACAAAATATCCGAAAATCCAAGTTCCAACACCCAAGTTCCAACAACAATCTTCATTGAATCTGTAAACAAAAATAGAATATAAACATGACATTTTTAACATCCAACATCATATTATCTATCCTCATTCAAATTGAATTATTGAAATTTAAAGTTTATTCATTTGAGTTTGAAATATTACCGCAATTCCTTTTCCTTTATTCGTTTGAGTTGTTTCAATTTCAGGAACACTTGATGAGATTGTTGAACTTGTAGATATAGTATTTGCTCTTTTTCTTTTATATTCTACAACAAAGAACAACCGTTAATTGTAAACCAATTAATATAAAGTTATAAACCAAACTATTAAAAACAAGATAATTACCTTCTTCACACTCTTGATAAAATTCAAGCTCCGCGGGACTTGCTTCATACTCAATGCTGCCAATTGGTTCACTTCTTATCCAATTTTGAAGGCACATCAATGACTCCACTGTTTGAGGAAGGAGACATGATCTACAAGGATCAATTACTCTCTTTCCTCCACTAAATGCAGCAATGCAAGTAAATGCAATCAGAATTCAGATTTCAAAATTCAAATCGTGTGCAGGGCAGTAACATGCAGCTGCTAAAGAAACTGTTTTCTGCAATATTGGCCAAGTACTTATTGTGTGTGTCACTGTGTGTGTGTGTGTGAGATGTATATGTATATGTATTATATTATATATATATATATATATATATATATATATATATATATATATATATGCAGGCAGAAGGCCTCGGTTCTCATTCTTGCATTGCATACAGGTCCTAACTTCTAATCCCATTAATTTATATTTCCTTGAAGACTTGTTAACGTAGAAGATAAATTTTATCAAAGCCATATAAACTATCACTTTAGAATAAAACTTATACTAAAATATGAGATACAAAAGAGTAAATGTCAAAGGAGATACCTGAAATTGTCAATTAGAATAATTACTTCAAATGTCAAAGGAGATGTATATGTAAGCAAACAAAAAATAACCATCCAGTAAGCAAACAAATTATTATATGGTACCTTACTTATTGCAGATCTTACAATTGTTTGCTCCAGAATCTGAAATGCGAGCACCAAATAGGTCCAGATGTGTCAATCCTGTAAGACCTGCACCACCTTCGGCATAAATTCTTTGACTGTCTATATAGTTATGATTAGAAGAATTCAAGAACATGATTAATTTCAGTGGAAATCAATGCGTCGATCACAAGGTTTTCTACACAAATAGCCAATATTTTCCCTCTACAGCTTAAAAATACACAAAAATCCTTACTTGTAATAGCTGCAAGTCCAGCATCAGAAATTTGCCGAGCATCCAGATTAAGTGATTTGAGAGATGTCAATCCAGATAACCTTTTCAAGCCACTGTCAGTTACTAGGGTGAACGACAAGTTCAAACTTTCGAGATTTTTCAAACCTGAAAGTGATAACAGCCACCCAAATTAATGCTTAAAAAGAAATGCTTTCAAAAAGATGAACATGCACCAAATAATACAAAGTTTACAAACTGCTTAGCAGAAAAATTATGAGGTGCAGTTTAACTTTGAACACTAATGAGACCTTCAAAGAATTTGAGCCACAAACTAACAAGGTAGTAAATTCAAAGCTTCAGCATAATGTATAGCCTACAGCCTCACACTGAACTCGGAAAACATTCAGATCATAACCATGCAATAGTCTGAGACTCTGATGCAATGCAATCAATCATCACCTGAGAGATGACGAAGCCCGTTGCTTCCAACTTCAGTATCAGATAGCTCCAAGTTCTTCAAGAGTGTCAGCCCTTAATATAGAAACAACACGATAAAATCAGATAGGTGGCCATGTCTTTCAATCTCATGCATTTCTAGCAAACAAACGAAGCTAAAAAATGCAACTAGCAATGGTGTGGCAACAACAGCATGACATGGTGCCCACTGTACAACAGAGAAAATCTTAGTGGTGCAGATTCACAATTATAAATGACAAATTTTAGTCTTTTGTATTCAAACCACACAGGGTATCAGTGTAATGGAAATAATCTACCAACTGTAAAGAAACACAATGACATACATGACGACCGTGTGGAACAGAAGGAGCAGGTTACATACATCAGATCAGATCAGAGGTTAAAGAAGCTAAAAAATCAAAAAAATCCACCAAATCAGCAAGAACAAACATGAACATCCCAATATATTGAGCACATATTACATACATCAGATCAGAATCATCAGATCAGAGGTTAAAGAACCTATTATAAAAAAAAAAAAAAAAAAAAAGAGGTTAAAGAATTCACCTGAACTGGCAACGGCGATGGAGTGTTGCAGAGACGGTGAGGTGATGGAGTGTTGCAGAGACGGTGAGGTGATGTCGGACTTCAAGAAGAAAATCGAGGATGAGAGAGTCAGAGACGGAAAGGTTGAGAGGTCGATCGAGGATTCGAGAGAGAGCAGCAAACAGCAAAGACTCTCTATTAGGGTAAACCTAAAACCAACGGTCATGATTGGAAGGTCTGTAACAATTCAATCTGGGCCGTCCATTTCAATTACAAACGGGCCGGTTCGGGGCCCCGTTTTTCTATAAATCTGGAACCGGCCCGACCCTAGAAAAACATTACCTAGGCCCGCCCCGCCCCGTTTCCCCCTATTTAAAAACAGGACCCGCCCCGTACCCGCCCCGACCCGCCTATACCCGCCCCTACCCGCGGGCCTAAGACCCGTTTGCCCAACCCTAATGGACAATATGAGAATTCACAGTGTAAAACACGTGGACTAGGATGAGTGGCGACAAAGTGAATTTGCTTTACTAAAAAGTGTCATAACACTGTGGTTGACTCGTATGTTAAATTAAAATCGAATTTTCAATTTATTTTCGGCCTACCAATTTTATTTACGTTTCAGCTTTGTCTTAACATAAACAGTTTTATTTATTCTCTTAATTGCCTGACATTTTATTGGGAACGTGATTTTAAAACATCGCGTCCTCATGTTGTAGTATAACCTTGTCAACAAGGCGTGACACTGTTACATCCCTAATTTCGGGGCATAACAAGGCATATGCAGTAGAACAAGAAGAAAGTGAAAACCAAAACAGAGCCAATGCAATCACCATACTTTTTTTTTCCTCGAAAAGAAATTGCATCAGTCTTGTCTTAAGTAAGACGAGGTTCTCCTCGTATGATTCAACGTACTCTTTTCTTCTTGAGTTATCCATCTCTTACCTCCGGTCACAATTTTTATATTTCATTTCTTCCTAATTGTCTGAAATCAGTAACTAGCTTCACAATGAAAGCAAGACATGAAGAGAAAATAACAAGAATAATATCTGAAAATAGCAAGGTGCATCCCTTAAGTAGTTATGCTAGAAGCAGCACAAAATATAGGTCATATAACACAAAACGATGATGGTGCATAAGAAAAAAGGTACATAAATTTGTACCAGAAGGTGCATATCTCTTCTTAAAATAGAAAACTTAGGCACCCTAAATCTCCAAATCGCTTCGGCTTCGTAAGGAAGACACTAGTTAAAGCAGAGGCACAAACAAAAGAAGCCATCAAAAGACGGATAGCCTGCAATAAGAAACATGTCCAAAGCATCAGCCTTGAAACAAGATGTATAAACTCACATAAAGAATCACTTTCAAATGACCAAAGTTTTGATTCGAAGAGTTTATGGTATGACTCACCTCCTCTTTCCCCACATGAGCCACTTGTACCTCAACATCAGTCACAGGTACGTTCAGTTCGCATAGAATTGACATGCCGACAATTGCAGATATTGGACTTACATTGAGACTGTCAGTTACCATGAACATCGCAGGTCCTTTCAAGAATCCACAACCTTTATCATCTTCTTTATGATGGGATTTGGGGTCCACGAAGTCAATACAATCTTCTTTACAATGGGATTTGCGTTCTACGGAGTCAGTCCATTTATACGATGCTTCCTCAATTCCCAGAAGATGATTCTTGTAGCCAAATCCAGGGAGAAGCTTAGGACTCACCAACTTTTTCTTGTGTAAATTTGACTTCAAGTACTGCTCATCAAGATCTTCGACACTTCTGTACAGCTGGTCAATGCAACCTTTCAAAGAGTTATGTTGCATTTGTTTTACAACAAACCCTAGTGGAAGAGTCAAGAAACTGAAGAGTAAGTTAACAAAATCCTCCCCCACTTCGGCATAATAAACCTTCTTCTTAGATTTGCTAACTATAAGTTTGATAGAAATCTTTTCTTCCCAAAATCCTCCCACCTCTCGATATTCAATACATAAATCTTGGTCAAGATTTTCATCAATCACGTTTGGTATGGTTTTATCCTTCAGCAGAGTTTCAGTCAGAGGTGTCTCTGATACTAATGAGCGCATAAGCAAATTCAAAACCTGGAAAACAAAAAATAAACAAAACGGGAAGATCAGAAACTGGAGTTTTATTTAACTTGGCATTGCATGTCAACACATCATCATTTACCTCATCTACTCCCACATTAAAAGTCAGCTCCTCAACGCTTTTCCAGCCCATGAGTCCATGGTTCGAAACTACAGAAGATACTGCACAAGTAAATGGAGGCAGTACCTGTAAATCATCACTAATAATAAATCTCCCTGGTGCTTCCACAAAAACCCCACCACCTTCAGCTTGTTTCGTTGTAAAAATGGTCTCCATGTTCATCAGACCCCCACAACAACAATGAACAGTTTTGTAATAACTAAACCTTTGTGCAAAATTGCGGCAATATCGATTAGAACACTTAAAGTACCGTGGGGGCTCACATTGATCATATTTCAATTTCAGGTTCCTCAATAGATCTTCAGCTCCATTGCGGGGATGTAACAACATGTCTCGACATTCTTTAGTTCGAAAAAGCTGTAAATCAAGACTCTCAACACTTCCAAATAAGTTGTCAATGCAGCCAATTCCAAAGGATTGGGAATGATGGGAAAGCCTAACAATAGTTCCCATAGGGATTGTCAAGAAACTGAAGAGAACATCAACGAAATCATTATCACACTCCGCGAAAATGACTTTGTTGGTCAAATTGTTCACCAACACCTTCAAGCTAATTTTCTTCTCAGATTTTTCTTCCATGAACTGCAAGAAATAACAATGAACTGGAATAAGTATCATTCTCTATTCCATTCCAACAGCAAATGACAGAATTCCCTTTCTTTTTTTTTTTTAAGAAGAAATGAATACTTGTGAATTATGATTAAATCCCTGCTCAGGAAATAGAGATTCAAATAATAACCAACTATCACAAGAAAATGCTAGTCATCTGGAATAATACTAAAAATAAATAAAAACGCATCAATACTCCAAAGAAATTTTCAGCAAACCATGATATACGTGATCAAGTTTAGAAATTTTTTCGCATCGGATAAATGGTGTTGAGGAAAAAAGAACGAATGAAGCACACTTGCAGATCAATATAGTTCATAACTAACCTCTGAACTCCCAACTGTAAAATCTAGAGACTCAGTTTGTTTCACTTCAATTGCATACCCCATCAATCATGGGATGCATGTATTTATAATACTTCCATAATTACAGATTGGGTTTGAAAACCCTAGATACAAGAAGTTGTGAACAGCTCAAATACAATCAGATCATAAAGATAGGATTACAATCACAAGATCAGATTACAACAGAAACAAATACCAATCATTCCTATAAACTAGGAACGGCTGAAAAAGGTAGAAGTTTAAACCAAAGTAAACTCCATTGGTTTCGGTGATGTGCTGGACAACTGACTTCGTCTAACAGCCCCCCGCAAGCTGACAGGTTGTGGAACAACCGGAAGTTTGGAGACAAGAAACTTAAACCGAGACGACGACAAGCCTTTGGTAAACAGGTCCGCAAGTTGATCTTGGGAACAAATATAGTGAACCAATAATTGACCACGAACAACCTTCTCCCTGACATAGTGATAATCAACCTCTAAGTGTTTGGTTCGTGCATGGAATACGGGATTGGACGCTAGAGCAATGGAGGAGATATTATCGCACCATATGGGAGGAGGAATCAGATGCAAATGCAAGTCTTTGAATAAAGACCGGAACCAGGATAGCTCCGCTGCAGTGTATGCTAACTGCCTGTACTCGGCTTCAGCACTAGACCGAGATACTGTCTTCTGTTTCTTCGAACTCTAGGAGACGAGATTGGAACCAAGATATATACAAAAACCACCCGTAGAGTGCCGAGTATCCGGATTGCCTGCATAATCCGCATCAGAGAAGGCACTGAGTTGGGTAGTGCCAGGCTTATATAGAAGACCATGATTATGCGTAGCCTTCAAATATCGCAAGATCCGTTTGACAGCCATCCAGTGAGAGGTTTTGGGAGCATGCATAAATTGGCACACTTGGTTGACAGCATAGGACAGATCTGGTCGTGTAATGGTGATATACTGTAGGGCACCAACTACACTACGATATACCTCAGGTTTGTCAAACAGGTCTCCCTCATACGCACTGAGCTTATGTCCAGAAGAGACCGGAGTGGAGATAGGCTTGGCTTCAGTAAATTTTGTACGAGAAAGCAGGTCTAAGGCATATTTAGACTGACACAGATGCATCGCAGTCCCATAGTATGTCACTTCGACACCCAAAAAATAATGAAGAGGACCTAAATCTTTCATCGAAAACAACGTACCAAGTCGCGTAATCAACCTGGAAATTTGAGGAGGACTATTGCCGGTGATTAGTATATCATCGACATAAATTAAAAGAATAATATACACACCCGGCTTTCTGAAGACAAACAAACTGTAGTCACAACTGGATTCGTGAAATCCAAGTTCAAGCAGAAAATCGGAGAACCTTTGAAACCAAGCCCGGGGCGCTTGTTTTAAACCATAAAGACTACGTTGAAGCGTACACACATGTGTAGGGAATTGTTGATCAACAAAACCTGGTGGTTGGCGCATGAAAACGTCTTCCTGCAAAAAACCATGCAAAAACGCATTTTGCACATCCAGCTGCCTGACAGGCCATTTGTTGGACACGGCAAGACTTAAAACAAGCCGTATCGTACTGTGCTTAACAACGGGACTGAAGGTCTCACTGTAATCCACACCAGCCTGTTGATGAAACCCGTTGGCGACAAGTCGAGCTTTATGTCGTTCAATCGAACTATCAGCACGTCGCTTCAACTTGAACACCCATTTATTGGGCAGCAGATTCATGTTAGGACGATGAGGAACCAAACTCCAAGTTCCACATCGCTGCAGGGCATTAAATTCTTGAACCATGGCATTCCTCCACTCCTGAGACTTGACAGCTTGACTGAAACACGTTGGTTCAACAGGGAACTTGTCAACAGTTAAATGCATAGCATATTTTGGATTGGGTTTATGGATGCCTGACGTAGAGCGTGTGGTAATCGAATAGTGTGGGCCACTGGCAGTGACAGGAAGCACAGATTCAGAAGGTACATCGACTTGCTCATTTGATGGTTGGATAATCTGGGCAGAAGGAGATGACACGGGTATTGGAGGGCAGGGGAGGATGGCAAGAGGGTGAGATTGAGGAATAGGTTGGCAGGGTTGTGACAACTTGGGCACGTTGTGGTTCGACCAGATTAAGATGACGGGGTTGAGGCATACTAGGGCAACTAGGGTTATCAAAAATTAATAATAAGTCTGGGGCTTGGTTATTACCTGAAGTGGTGACACTTTCTGAAGAAGATGTGAGACCCTTAAAAGGGAAGCAGTCCTCATCGAAGAGGACATGGCGAGACACGTAAATGCGTCTGGTAGACAGATCCAAGCACTTGTAACCTTGGTGATTCAGTGAATAACCTAAGAAGACACACGGTTTTGATTTTGGTTGAAGTTTATTTTGCATGTAAGGTACTAACCAAGGAAAACATCTACATCCAAAAACCTTTAAAGTGTCATACTTGGGTTGTTTTTGAAAAAGTTTTTCATAAGGAGACGCATAGGATAGAAGTTTAGTGGGCAAACGATTTATCAAATACATGGCCGTGGAGCATGCATCAAACCAAAATCGGTTGGACATGTGAGATTTAGACAGCATGACTATGGTCGTTTCAATAATATGGCGATGTTTGCGCTCTGCTATTCCATTTTGTTCAGGGTGTTTAGGACATGAAAATCTTTGTGAAATGCCATTAGCAGCAAGAAATTGAGTAAAGGCATGGCTTTTATATTCGCCACCTTCATCACATTGAAGAATTTTAATCGGAAAATTAAGCATTTTTTCAACATGTGCCTTAAATTGAACAAAGATTTGAAACACTTCACTTTTGTTTTTCATTGGAAAAAGCCAAGAATAGCGAGAGTAATCATCCACAAACAAAACATAGTAACGAAAACCTTCATTCGAAATAATGGGAGAACACCACACATCAGAATGCACTAGTTGCAAAGGAAACTTAGAAACAGACTCGGACAATTGAAAAGGTAACTTAGTACTCTTACCTAAGGGACATGACTCACAAAAATTGACCTTTGAAGGACCATGAATTGGTACCAAATTATTTGAAATTAAAAACTTAATGATAGAATTGGCAGGGTGACCAAGCCTCGCATGCCATGTATTCACTGAACACCGAAGCCCTACAAATGCAGATATTGGATGCTTGAGTTGTCCAATGCCACATGGAAATGGATATAATCCATTTTCACATCTCCCTCGGAAAAGCGTCTTCCGGGTCTTGAGGTCCTTAACAAGGAAAAAGGAAGGAAAAATCAGTAGGTAGCAATGGTTGTCTAAAGTAAATTTGTGTGCGGAGAGAATGTTTTGGGTGGCAGTGGGACAGTGAAGAATGTTAGGTAAATCAAAGGAGCAAGTGGAAGTATGTAATGTATTTGAACCAGTATGAGAGATAGAAATGCCAGATCCATTACCTACACCCCCAATAGTTTCATTACCAGAGTACTCTTTAGGGTTAGCCAGATTCTAAAGATCAGGAGTAAGGTGAGCGTTGGCACCTGTGTCGAGCAGCCAGGTTCCATTCTTTTGTTTGTTGACAGTGACTGGAGAAGACACCATGGCTGTGAGCTTGGTCGCTGGAATTCTGCCTTCAAATGCAGCATTCATTCGGTGATAACAGTCAAGGGCCGGATGACCTGGTTTGCCACAGATTTGGCAAACAATCCTCTCACCATTAGAGCCAACCCGCTCGCTACTGCATGGCAGAGTGCGGTGGTTGGTGTTGTTGTTGTTACGAGGTGCAGGTCCGCGATGATTGAAAGAAGTACTTCGAAAGGATGATGATGCTCCTCGTCCAGTGCCTCGAGTGCGACCAAACCCTCGTCCTCGAGAGGCAACAAAGGCATTAACCTGCGCAGATTCCATCAAGGGAGCAGTGTGTTCAGCTATGCGACGCTCGGTGGTTAACAGCAGAGCCTCAAGAGTAGGGTAGGTGATTGGTGTATCACGGGCTTGAGCTGCACTGACAGTCATCTCAAAGGCAGGTCCGAGATTGTTCAACACAATCTAAACGAGTTCATCATCACTCACAGGTTGCCCTGCTAGGGCAAGGTTGTCAGCGATCGCGTTCATGCGATCTAGGTAATCCGCAACAGGAAGATCACCTTTCTTTGTCTGCAGCAATTCATTTCGCAAAAACGAAATCCTATTTTGAGAAGTAGAAGCATACCGTTGCTCGAGTGCTTCCCAGGTGGCTCGAGCAGTCCTCTTGCTTGCCACGACAGACAATACAGACGCTGTCAAAGATCCATTGATCCAACTGAGGATCATTTGATCCTGTTGAACCCATGCAGTGTAGGCAGGATCCACAGCTGTTGAACCAGACACGTACTTGGACGGGGACACCAGGGTACCATCCACATATCCCATCAGATCTCTACTTTTGAGAATTGGGAGGATTTGGGTCAACCACAGTGGGTAGTTGGTCCTGTCAAGTTTGATGTTAACTACGGTGGAAAAAGGGTGGAAGGACGGATTGGTAGTGGAGTTGGGAGTAGCGTTTGTATGGGAGGAGGAGGGGGTAACATTGTTGTCAGCCATTGGAGCGTGAAGAGAAAAGGAAGGATCGATGTCGTTAGACAAAAAATAGGCTCAATACCATGTAAAATCTAGAGACTCAGTTTGTTTCACTTCAATTGCATACCCCATCAATCATGGGATGCATGTATTTATAATACTTCCATAATTACAGATTGGGTTTGAAAACCTTAGATACAAGAAGTTGTGAACAGCTCAAATACAATCAGATCCTAAAGATAGGATTACAATCACAAGATCAGATTACAACAGAAACAAATACCAATCATTCCTATAAACTAGGAACGGCTGAAAAAGGTAGAAGTTTAAACCAAAGTAAACTCCATTGGTTTCGGTGATGTGCTGGACAACTGACTTCGTCTAACACCAACTCCCAAGATTATTTTGGGTTGATTGATTGGAGACTACCACTTTGCAAGGACATTATACGCTAAGAAGAAAGGAAGCCTAACTTGTATATGAATTCAATGAGATAAATACTAAAAGAAGAAAACTCATATTACCTCTAACTTTATCACTTTTGCCGGAGATCACTTACCCGATATGACAATTGAAATTAAATACAAATAAAACTGACGATTGAATTTAAAATACCAAATAAAACTTCATCATAAACGAGGAATTTGGAAGTTTTCTACAGGGCTCATTATTCAGTGCCACTGCAAAACATATAGGCACTGCAAACAAAAAGCTAATTGTGCCATATGAGGCTTAAGGACACCAATATATGCGTCCTATATTGGAATTCACTGCAGCACCTAAAATATTATTGTGTCCTTTGCAGGAGTGCCCATTGTTCATAGGGCACAATATGGCGTTTGGTGCTCAAAGAGTTAAGCTTTTTTTGTGCTTCTGTTCTGACAACCTTGTCAGATGACTTTTCCAATCCATGGTAGCACAAGTTTTGTAATCGTGCCCTATCAATTACATATTATATAAAAAAATAAAAATATGAAACTCGGGATCATGAAAATATAAAAAAAATAACTCGGGTCTGAAAATATATAAACTCAAATCCAAAAAAGAAACACAAGTTCGCATCTGGTGCGGTTTGAAAAGAAAAAAAACCCATATCCGAGACACTTACAATCTCTTCTAACCAATTCCACCATAAACTTTTACCCACTTAAATTCCAGCGAAAAAGTTAGAAACTTTCCAATATAAACTCACCACCTTAAAATAATTCACATAAAAAAAACACAGAGAAATCAAGTCCAGCACTTGGAAATCGAAAGAGGGCTACAATTACGGTTCGGGTTTATAGGGTTCTTACCCAAATCCAACAATTTGAACCACTTTCTTACAGCCCAGCTCGAACTCAATCTCCCAAACACAACCACGGATCTTGAACCTCAAATCTAAAAGTTAAAATTTAAGAAACCCACTTACATACAGAGGAAGCTCACGATCGGAGGATCACTTTTGCTGTTGGGTAACGGAGGGTCTCGGTTTGGTTGTTTTAGAAAGAGTGAACAGAGAGAGAGACGCTTGTTTGGCTTTGAGTCTGTGTTTTCATTACCCTCGTCCTTACTTTGGCGACTTTACGGAAAAAACGCACTTCGAATTTCTTGCTTTATTTTTTGTTCCAATGTAGAATTTGTGCCGTTGCACTATATTTTATGCCTACACTTTTTATTTAATGGAGCGTAATGAAATTTTAAAATTTATACAACTAAGATTATTTAATGAGATAAGATTTAGTTGTTGTTATTGTTGTTACTATCTTCTTATTTTACACATTTCATAACACATATTGGTAGTAATTCGAATCTTTTGATAAAAATATTGGTTGCCCATTTTGGATTCGAATCACATTAATTTGTAGTCATCTCCTGTTACGCCTTTGGACTATGAAAGGATGACATAGGATGCATGAACAATCTGTATTCAAGTGTGAAGGAAATAGACGTACGTGAGTTGCGGTCATTGCATGTAGAGAAATGTTGTTGCTTCCCCACAACGCGGCTGGATCTCATTGCAAGAACCTTGTATTGCAAATTGATCACAATGCCAAGCCAACACAGTACTTTGTATGCTCTCTTTGTTGCCTGAACACGGCCACAAGAAAGTTCTCCAGTCATTACCAAGTATCACTTGTCCAGTGTCCACAAATTCCACGCGTCGTGAGATTACATTTTCTGTGGATGTTGCGAGAGCCTTTGTAACAGAGTCAGCCTGGCTTCTGATTACCGAAGATTTAAAACTGATCTCCCCCCTTAGTGAATCAATCGTTTCTTTTTAGTGAATCAATCGTTTCTTTATTTACCAATCTTGGGGTCACCACGGGAATATTACCGAGGAGTTGAATTTGAATACTAGAGTTGTTGAGTTGAATTTGCGAGTGTGTGTGCAAGTTTGAATATACTAGTTTCGTTTTAATACCGTTAATTGGGAATGGACAACAATTGATCAACTACCTTGGAGAAGTCAGATCTTGTTTAGCCTAATTAGGGATATTACTCATGTTTAATTTCTAGAAGAGGTTGAATTTTCTTCCTTTGCTTCTCTGATCGTATTTTTCATAATTCAGTAGACCTTATCAGTTGCAGTCACAGTTAGCTATCAAATGCATCAATCTCTCTTACAAAAGAATAGAGGCCTATCTAGCCAATTTAAACAAAATTGATCAAACTCATTAGGTTGCCTCTTATGTATCCTTTGGAGATTATATTGTATTAACACCTGATTAGCTAAAGGTTAAACTCATAATGCTATACATGTCTTCAGAGCTGCAAATCTGTAGGTACAATGAAACCATAAATTTCTTCCTAGCTAAGTAAAGTAATGAATACTTCTTTTCAAAAGCTAAAGATGGCGGCCCTCTATATGCACCCCCACTCAAAGTGATCCTCACTTCTTTTCAAAAGCTAAAGCTTGGTTATCTTAATGCATGATGGTGACATTTCTTCTGTTTATATAAACTGATCGTACGGATTGTATTATTCATTGTTTGATCGATCTCATTAGGCTGTTGTTTAATAAGGTCACCGTGATGCACCCTTCTGTAAGTTCGTCACTGAGATAATACTGCCTTTTTAGAATTGAGCATCAGTGATGCCAACAATCTCACAGTGATGAAAACGCGAGGACTTTTTGCATTTTCATCCGTGTGAGTGTGAGATCAATAGCGGAGAAGCCGAGTCCTTGTTCTATTCTACACAGGTTTTTTAACAGTAGCAGCCACGGACCACACTGATTAGAGGCGCAGTCAGTGAAAATATACAATGATGCCGAGTAATTTTCACTGGTACCATCACATTGTCACGTTTTGTTACCAATTCACTCACTTATAGCACATTGATTAGTAACGCAACATAGAAGTTGTGAAAATGTGAAGGTTGAAGAGTCTCACATCGGTGAAAGAAGAAACCTTGCAATGGCAGGTTGGGCTACTCCCTATATTGCCAATTGGTTTTATAGTGGAGCCTCAACTTGTTTGCAGTATTAAAGCAGGTTGGTTCATGTTTGATGCCCAACGGCCACACGACACGTGCTCCATGTCACCCAATTCGTACAACCTTTCTTCACTTGTATCACCATAAAACTTCCGTACAAGTTTTTGTCTTGGATATCTTCATTTAGAGATGCTATTAACACCTCATTAGCTTTTCAAAAGCAAAAGCCAAAATGCTGGGCCATAACATATGCACCTCCTTGCAACCGTCTCCCATTTGTGTATGACTTTAAGCTGAGCCTGTTTTATAAGTCTTCGTCTTCTCATTACCTTCCCCCATTACTTCAGCTTCGCAGTTTTACACAAAAAGGTAAAGATATTTGAATTCCATGTTTTTAAATTTTAATTGTACTTGCAATGTTGATCTGTCTGGACGGGTTCAATCTGCTTGATATGAATTATGTTAATACTGACCTAAAACTTAATTGTTATACTGTCTCTTCCATAACTGCTTCTAGAGATCGTATTATTTTTGTTATACGTTCCATCTCATCACTCATACTATTTCACCTTCAGCTGACCCTTTCTCTCAAGTCTTTGTGTTTTCATCACCTTCATCCATTACTACGACTCAGAAGATTTATACGAACAGGTTCAAACTTCAAATTCCATGTTTTTTTTGTTAAATGTGTTAGAATATGAGTATGAAACTAAATATTATAGCCGGTTGTAGTGTTTCAATTGATATAGAAAAGTCTTGCTAGAAAGCTTAAAACTATCCTAATTCTTGTAGGATTGTAATTCAGATATGATTTGGATTCATAGTTGGTATCCTATGGTGTTTCTAATAGGAGAATTATTAGGATTAATCTATAATAAATAGTGGCCACTGCTCTCACAAAATATACGCTCAATATTGAACTAAGACCTATGGTTAGTTTGAGTACTTTTGGTTTTGCAAGAGAGGAGAAGGTGCACTGTTTAGAAGTCTGATTTGGCTTCTTCTTCTACTGCTTTCACGGGTTAGTTTGTTATTGTGTTTATTGTATTGTGATTTTAATGCTTGTATAAATTTGTGGTTCATGAGCTTAATCTTTTAACTTATGTTTTCGATAAGTTTAGTCTTACAAAATGTACTCGTAATGTTGAGCTGTTTGGCTTGATATGAGTAATCTGCTTGATTTAGTTAGGAGTCTAGTTTAATGGTCAAGTATATCCTGTTTTCGTTTTTCATGTTACTTTGTGAATTATATTTTGGATTTTATGAGTTATGTTTTTCTGATGGGTTTGTGAATTTCAAGGCTGAAATTATTTTCTGCTGCAATCCATGTTGAAAATCAATGTCAAAGTTAGGCAAGGAAAGTTAGGCAATGTTAGGTATGGTTGAATAAAAATTATTAGGTGCAATTAATGTGTTTTGTGTGGTAATAAATAATCTTAGTTTAATCATTTGGTTTGCTATAAATACCTAAGTTCTCAAGCATTGTAAATCATTCAAAGAAAAACAAAGCCTAGAGCTAAAGAAGAAAAGCTTTGCTAATTAGTTTGTTTTGTGAGCTTTCTTTAAGTGTGTGCTCTATTTTCTTCTTCTTGGGATCATTAGAGTTATCTTGGATACTCTTCTTATTCAACAATTGGTATCAGAGCCAAGTCGGTCAGGGATCGTTCTTGGTAGAGCATTGGTTGTAAAGTCTCTTGAAATTCCGAGTATGCTCTGTGGTTGCAGTTTTGACTGATCTTCCACATCAGAAAAGGTTTCTTGAGATTATTGCTGGGGTTATCACAAACCCTGAGAGGGAGCTTCTTTGTGTCGAGAGTAGTGTATTACTCTGCACGGTAGTCACTCAAGCTTGTTCGGTGTAGTCAAAGTCTTGCCGATACGATGGGTGATCTTCAAGTTGTTGGAGGAATCAAGAAGCTCAACAACCAAAACTATAACACGTGGGCAACGTGTATAGAGTCTTACCTTCAAGGTCAAGACTTGTGGGAGGTTGTCGGTGGTAGTGAAGTTACACAACCGGCAGCGGAAGATGCTAACGGCGTCTTGCGAAAGTGGAAAATTAAAGCAGGCAAAGCGATGTTTGCTTTAAAGACCACAATTGAAGAAGAAATGTTGGAGCACATTCGGGATGCCAAAACGCCAAAGGAAGCATGGGACACTTTTGTTACACTCTTTTCGAAGAGGAACGATACAAAATTGCAACTTCTTGAGAATGAGCTGCTATCGATGGTACAACGCGACATGACGATTGCCCAGTACTTTCACAAGGTGAAGTCGATATGCCGCGAAATTTCAGAATTAGATCCAACAGCTCCTATTGGGGAAACCAGGATGAAGAGAATAATTATCCATGGTTTGAGACTCGAATATCGAGGGTTCATTGCCGCTATACAAGGATGGCCGACCCAACCATCACTTGTTGAGTTCGAGAATTTGCTTGCCGATCAAGAAGCTTTGGCAAAGCAAATGGGAGGGGTTTCGTTAAAAGGTGAGGAGGAAGCACTCTACACCACAAGTAAGGGCAGCTTTAAGCAGCGTGCTGGTGGTGGATCTAAAAGAAATGGTGACAAGGAAAAAGGTCATCAAGGAGGTGGGAGTTCTCGGCCAGGGGGAGCTCCGAAGTATCACGGCAACCGTGGTCAGTCCCAGAATAATAAAAGATTTGAGGGCAAGTGTTACAATTGTCGAAAGAATGGCCACATGGCGAATGATTGTTGGTTCAAAAAGCCAGTAGAAAGTAATGTTGCCAACTCAGAGAAGAAAAGTGAAGATGATTGGAATGCCATAGCATATCTAGCTATGGATGAAGAATGGGATGCTGAAGCATCTTCTTGGTGGTGCTCAGAAAAGGAGGCGTTGCCTGATTCAAGAGAGATAGAAGATAAGTTGCAGCAAAAGATAGGGGAGCAAATTGTTCGAATCCAGTCGAGACCTGATGAGTCTGAAGATTTGCTTGATGGTGATGATGTTAAGCAAGCAGTGCCCCAAAACCCTTGCCAAGCTAACATATATCAACAACCAGAAGAAGATAGACCTAGTGAAGTGGAAGTATCAACTCCACGATCACAACTAAGGAGGTCAACAAGAGCACGGAGACCAAATCCCAAATACGCCAATGCAGCCATAATTGAAGAAGCAACAGAACCTGAGATGTTCGAAGAAGCATCGCAGAGTTCTGAGTGGATGACAGCTATGAAAGAAGAGCTTGATGCACTTCAGCAAAATCAGACTTGGGATCTCGTGCCAAAGTCAAGAGATGTGAAACCCATATCCTGCAAGTGGGTTTACAAGATAAAGCGTCGTCCAGATGGGTCAATCGAGAGGTACAAGGCACGATTGGTAGCTCGTGGTTTCTCTCAACAGTACGGACTAGACTATGATGAAACGTTTAGTCCAGTGGCGAAGCTTACAACAGTACGAGTCTTACTTGCACTTGCAGCCAACAAAGACTGGAATCTGTGGCAGATGGATGTAAAGAATGTTTTTCTTCATGGAGAGCTAGATCGGGAGATCTACATGATGCAGCCAATGGGCTTTAAAAGCGAAGCTCATCCTGAGTACGTGTGCAAGTTAAGGAAAGCACTCTACGGTTTGAAACAAGCACCAAGAGCGTGGTACGGTAAGATTGCAGAGTTTCTAACACAAAGTGGTTATTCAGTAACACCTGCAGATTCTAGCTTGTTTGTCAAAGCCAATGAAGGAAAGCTAGCTATCGTGCTAGTGTATGTGGATGACTTGATCATAACCGGTGATGATGAGGCAGAAATTCTTCGGACGAAGGAGAATTTATCAGTCCGTTTCCAGATGAAGGAACTTGGCCAACTCAAGCACTTCCTTGGTCTAGAGGTTGATCGCACACAAGAAGGAATATTTCTCTGTCAACAGAAGTATTCCAAAGATTTATTGAAGAGGTTCGGAATGCTCGAATGCAAGCTGATCTCTACGCCGATGGAGCCAAATGTCAAAATGAGTGCACATGAAGGAAAAGATTTGGAAGATGCGACGATGTATCGACAATTGGTAGGTAGTCTGATCTACTTAACCTTGACTCGACCTGACATTTCTTATGCAGTTGGTGTGATGAGTCGGTACATGCAAAATCCAAAGAAGCCTCACTTGGAAGCAGTTCGACGAATACTGAGATATGTGAAGAGTACAATTGACTATGGTCTTTTGTACAAGAAAGATGAAGACTGCAAGTTAGTTGGTTACTGTGATGCTGACTATGCAGGAGATCATGACACCAGGAGATCAACAACTGGGTATGTGTTTAAGCTTGGTTCTGGAACCATCTCTTGGTGTAGCAAGAGACAGCCGACGGTATCATTGTCAACCACAGAAGCAGAGTATAGAGCAGCAGCAATGGCAGCTCAAGAGAATGCATGGCTGGTACAGTTGATGAGTGATCTACATCAACCAATAGATTATCCAGTACCATTGTACTGTGATAACCAATCGGCCATTCGCTTGGCGGAAAATCCAGTCTTTCATGCAAGAACTAAACATGTGGAAGTGCACTACCACTTTATTAGAGAAAAGGTTCTACAAGAAGAGATTGAGATGAGACAAGTCAAGACGAATGATCAAGTTGCGGACTTGTTCACAAAAAGTTTAAGTACAGGCAAGCTCGAAAATTTTCGCTGTCTGCTCAGCACAGTGCAAAGAATGAAAGCTGACATTGAGGGGGAGTGTTGAAAATCAATGTCAAAGTTAGGCAAGGAAAGTTAGGCAATGTTAGGTATGGTTGAATAAAAATTATTAGGTGCAATTAATGTGTTTTGTGTGGTAATAAATAATCTTAGTTTAATCATTTGGTTTGCTATAAATACCTAAGTTCTCAAGCATTGTAAATCATTCAAAGAAAAACAAAGCCTAGAGCTAAAGAAGAAAAGCTTTGCTAATTAGTTTGTTTTGTGAGCTTTCTTTAAGTGTGTGCTCTATTTTCTTCTTCTTGGGATCATTAGAGTTATCTTGGATACTCTTCTTATTCAACAATCCATGGCTAATACACCGGCGGACACCATTAGCTTGAAAGCCTTGGTGGACAAGGAGCGCAACCAAATTATGTTCATAGAGTCAGAAAATGCTTTTATTGATGTTGTCTTGAGCTTCTTGACAATCCCCATGGGAACAATTATCAGGCTGGCACCTAAGCAATCAGTACCTTTAGAAATAGGTTGTATGAAAAATTTGTATGCAAGTGTTGAGAATATGGATGTAAAGCATTTCCGGTCTAAAGCATGTAGAGATATGTTGTTATGTCCCCCGAATGGGGCCGAAGTTCATTGCAAGAACCTCAAACTGAAGATTGACCACGGTGAGCCCACACGGTACTATATCTGCGGAAGTGAATGTCCTGGGTTAAGTTATAGCTACGACGTTAGATGTGAATGTTGTGGAGGAAATATCTATTATGGGAGAGAACTTTCAGCGATTCAAGACGGAGACATCTTTGTGAAAGGACTAGCCAGACTTATAATTAGTGATGATTTACAATTGATGCCTCCTTTAACTGTGAAAAGCCTTTCTGTATTTTCAGAGCTTGGAGTCATGAATGGTAATACGACTGAGGAGGTGACTTTCAATGTTGGATCTGATGAGGTAACTGAAGTATTGACATGCGCCTTTGTTTTTATTTTTTAATAACTTTATCGATCAGTGGTTTTTCTAATCTGTCTTCTGCTTTTAGGTTTTGAAATTGCTTGTGTGCTCATTAGTATCAAAGACACCGCTGACAGAAACTCTGCTAAAGAATAAACCAATATGGAATTTGAGCAATGAAAATCAAGTAATAGATTTTGAACCTGAAATTGTAGAAGGCATAACGAATCCAAACGGAAACATTTCTGTCAAGCTTATAGTGAGCAAATCCAAGAAGATGGTTTGTTATGCAGAAGTAGGGGAGGATTTTGTGAGTTTACTCCTCAGTTTCCTAACTATTCCACTGGGTTTCATTGTAAACAAAATGCGTGATTGCTCATTAAAAGGATGCATTAGTCAGTTGTTTAAGAGTCTCCAAGATCTTGACAATCGCTACATATCGAACAACCACAAAGAAATGCTACTCAGTCCCAAGCTTGCCCCCGGTTGTTGCTCTGACAACCATCTCTTAGGAACTGAGGAGGCCACATTTTATTATGCAGATAGCTACAATTACAAGCTGTCTACTGATAAAACTCTTGTCGCTTCTTGTATAAGTGCTGCTGAAAGTTCTATCAAGTCAATGAAAGTCATGGGTCCCAAATCCAACCAAGATCAAGATAAAGGAGTTACAGGCCAAGGATTTTTAGGACCGGCGATGTTCACAGTAACTGACGATTTGATCATAAGACCTATATCTCTAATCTTTGGCCTGTCTCTCCTAAATGAATTGAAGGTGCCTTCGACTGACATTGAAGAGAAAATCGTGCATGTGGGAAGAGAGCAGGTATCAATTATAAATTATAATTGTCGATGAAATCTTTACGCGATTTATTTTCACAGACAATATATTCTTTAAATTGCTGATGACTCTTGTTTATGTTTCTTCTTACAGGCTTTGCGTCTTTTGGTGGCTTCTTTTGTTTGTGACTCTGCGCTAACCAACGTCTTCATTAGGGAGCCAAAGCAAAACAAAAGGCCAAAGCAAGAACAAAGTTGAATGCCTGATTATAAATATGTTCAAACTCGAACTCTAATAGTATTTTTGTGTGAGAATACTTGTTCGCACTCTCGTTTGTACGTATTTGCTATGTGATCTGCAGTGTGTTGCCGGCATACTAATATAAATTCTGGGGTTGAGAATTTGTTTGAATTTCATACTTGCTACGAACGTGATTGATCTGCAATCTACTTAAGTGTGTGGGTTTGCAGAAGATAATCTAGCCTGTCACGAAAATTTTCCGAAAAACTTTTCCTGGAAAATGTGTACAAGTGCAACCATGATGTGATGTGATACATACGGAATTCAACTCATATTAGGAAGAAATCAAAAAGCGTCTTGATACTGGAAACAAAATCGGGACAGCCAGGATTTAATCGACAACAATTGATCAACTTCCTTGGAGAAGTCAGATCTTGTTTAGCTTAACCATTGAAATTCGGTTGCATACAACATTATTCCTTGGTGGAGTCTAACGAAAAATATTGTCAGCACCTATAGGCTTGTGCACTGCGAACATGGACCGGCACTTCAAGTGTCATAATACAAGTTGAGGGACATTTGAAAATAAAAAACTTAGCTTCCACTTAAAATATGACACATGGAGTATTAACTCGTGTTCCGGGTATATGAAAAAATCTCTCCATTTCTTCGGCCATACTTCGGGTTTGAATTTGCTTCAAATGGAACAAATATTTGTAGAAATGCTATACTTTCCAAATTCTTTATAAAATTTGATCATATTTTCAAAACCAGTCCCCCGAATTTAATTGCTGCATTTGATGTATGATTCTTTTTTATCTGAACGTAGTGCGTTTGTTGCTCCGGATTATCTCGGACTAGACTAGTTTCAGGAACTAAGTTAGACTTGCTTAGAATAAACTAAACTAGACTAACTTAATTGATTTTGCATCTATGTCGCCAGTGCCATCAATTGCATAATTGACTTTGAATCAACATCCTTAGGAGCATGTTTTTTGCCATTGATGAATGCCCGCCATGTTGAATATATGGCCAAATTGTAGTGGGCCTTTATTTGTAAGCCCAGCAGCCCATTTAAAGGACCTTTCTTTTTTGGCCCATGTGAAAAGCCACGGGTGTGGCTAGGGTTTTAATTGGCAGCAGCAGCTGCCTTTGTTTTAGAACAGCAGAAAAGAAGAAAAAAGGGTGCCGCAGCCCCCATTTGAAGAGAAGAAAGAAATGTGATTTTCTTTCTTTGTTAGTACTCACTCAATTAAAGTTGTATTTGTGTATTAGCTTTGAGCTTTGTATAGAGAGGAAATTATTCACTATATTTCCTTATCTATTTGTTTCTTTGGTGAGTGAAAATTATTGGGTGTATTAGGGTTTTTGATTGTGAGATTGTCAACACTTTGTAAACTCCCATTTGGTTGATAGTGGATTATTGGGTGAGCTCCTACTACTCCGAGGACGTACTCCAGTTGCACTGACTGTTGAGGAACCTCGTTAAAATCTTGATGTCTTTTATATTATGTTCTTGCATTTCATTTGATATATTTCTTGTGGGTTAGCTTGAGTTGGTTCCAATTGGTTTGGTGCTATCCTAGCACAACAATTGGTATCAGAGCACTGGTTGCTCTTGGTACCGTCTAGTTGCTGAAGATGTCAGACGGGCAAGATGAGAATCTTTTTGGAAGCAGCTCTGGGTTTGCAAGAACTACGGTGCAAAATGCGAAGTTTGTAGTGGAAAAATTTGATGGCACAAACAACTTTGGGATGTGGCAATGTGAGGTCAAGGATGTGTTGGCTCAACAAGATCTACTTGCCGTTTTGGGAGATAAGCCGGAAGCTATGTCTTAGTCGGAATGGGAGCAATTAAATTTGTGGGCTTGCTCCACAATTCGGTTATGCCTTGCAAAAACTCATAAATATTTTGTGATGCGAGAGATATTGGCAAATGTGTTGTGGCAAAAATTAGAAGACAAGTACATGACGAAGATTGCGGAGAATCGGCTACACTTGAAGAAAAAGCTCCACCACTTCCAATATAAAGAAGGTACAAAAATGATTAGACACCTTGATGCTTTTAATAAGTTGATTGCTGATTTAATGAATTTAGATGAAGATATTAAGGATGAAGATAAGGCCTTAATATTGTTGAATTCTTTGCCGGACTCTTATGAGCATTTTGTTACAACTATTATGCATGGTAAAGAAATTGTGAAATTTGAAGATGTGTCAAATGCCTTGATGAATTATGAAATGAGGCATAGAGATAAGAATCATGATAGTACCTCTGAAGTTTTATTTGTTATAGGTAGATCATCAGAAAGGAGATCATTCTCTAGTAAGAAAAAATCACTTTCTCGACCTAGAGGAACTTCTAAAGGTAGAAAAAGTTTGGAAAGGGATGAATGTGCTTTTTGTCATAATTCCATTGGAAGAAAGATTGTCCTAGGTTGAAGACCAAAGGCAAAGTGAGTTCTGAAGCTAATGTTGCTGAGCTTGAAAATGATTTTTCTGATTTTGCTTTAACCGTTTCTTCATTATTTGATTGTGCTACTAAGTGGGTATTGGATACGGGTTGTACTCATCATTTGACACCTCACAAGGATTGGTTTTCAAGCTTAAAAGAGTTTGATGATGGTGGTGTTTTCATGGGAGATGACAATCCTTGCAGAACAAAAAGGATCAGTATAGTTCGTTTGAAGTTGCATGATGGTATGGTTAAAGAGTTGACAGGTGTTCGGTATGTACCGAATTTGAAGAAAAATCTTATTTCTTTGGGCACTTTAAAATCCAAGGGCTTCAGGTTTCATTCAGATGGGCAGACATTGAAAGTTATTTATGGTGCACTTGTTGTGATGAACGCTCATCGATATGGTCATTTGTCTGTAGTCTTAGAAAATATGGACACATCTGATTCAGATACTACTAGACTGTGGCATGTGAGATTAGGCCATGCCGGTGAGAGAGCTTTACAAGGGCTTGTGAAACAAGGTCTTCTAAAATGTGCCATAACTTGTAAGCTTGATTTCTACGAGCATTGTGTCTTGGGGAAGCAAATTAGAGTGAAGTTTGGTACTGCAATACATCAGATGAAGGGCATTCTTGATTATATGCATTCGGATGTTTGGGGTTCTACAAAAACTCCTTCTTTGAGTGGTAGACATTGGTTTATGACCTTTGTTGGTGATTGTTTAAGAAGGTCTTAGCTCTACACTACGAAGCACAAGAGTGAGGTGTTGAGCATTTTCTTGAGTTGGAAGAAAATGGTTGAGAACTAGACTGTGAGAAAGATTAAGATTTTGAGATTTTGAATGGTGGTGAATACACATCCAACCATTTCTTTAAAGTTTGCAAAGAGGAAGGAATTGTGAGGCATTTCAGTGTTTGGGGAACTCCACAACAAAATGGAGTTGCAGAAAAATTAAATCGAACCTTGCTTGAGAAGGTTAGATGTATGTTGTCTCAGTCGGGTTTGAGCAAGTCATTTTAGGCAGAGGCAGTTACTTATGCATGTCACATCATTAACTGGTTACCCTCAGATGTTGTTTAGGGTAAGACACTAATGGAGGTATGGACTGGAAAACCTTCTTCTGATTATGACTATCCCCGTATTTTTGGTTCACCTGCTTATTTTCATGTAACTGAAAATAAACTTGATCATAGAGCCAAAAAGGCTATCTTTATTGGTTTTAGTACGTTACAGGTTGTGGTGCCTAGAGATGAAGAAACTTGTAATCAGTAGAGATGTGACATTTGATGAAGAAAGTATGTTCAAAGACTCTGAGAAGAATGTAAAAGATGTCCAACAGGTGGAGCTTGAAAAAAGTTGCCTCTAGTACTTCAAATCCTATTCCGCTGATGTCGAAGCCAGTACAAGTGAAGAAGTGGGAGACCATGAAGATGTTGAAGAAGTTGAAGTTGAAGACTCTTTTCAAGATGAAGAGCAAGTTTCACCTCACGAGTCTATTGCCAAGAACAGAGGAAAGAGAAATATTACCAAGCCAGCTCGGTATAGTGATTATGTTTCTTTTGCTCTTCCTATTATCACTGATGAGATTCCATCCAATTTTGAGGAAGCTATTAAGAGTAAAGAAAATGAGAAGTGGTGCAATGCCATGGGTGATGAGATGAATTCTCTCTTGAAGAACAAGACTTGAGAGTTAGCTAAATTGCCTAAGGGGTAAGAAAGCTATCGATTGCAAATGGGTGTATGCCAAGAAGGAAGGTGTTGATGAGAAAAGCAATGTGAGATTCAAAGCAAGATTAATTGCTAAAGGATATGAGGAGGGCATTGACTACAATGAAAGCTTTTCTCCGGTTGTGAACCTCAATTCATATTATGTTAGCTCTTGTTGCACAATATGATCCTGAGCTTGTGTAACTCGATGTGGAGACGGCTTTCCTACATGGTGATTTGAATGAAGAGATCTATATGTGTCAACCGGATGGGTATAAAGTGAAAGGGAAAGAGAATTTGTTTTGCAAGTTGAAGAAATCATTTTATGGCTTGAAGCAATCTCCAAGACAATGATACTTAAGGTTTGATAAATTTATGAGAGGCCAAAATTATTCTAGAAGTCAATATGATCATTGTGTGTACTTCAAGAAGTTTCAAGATGGGTCTTTTGTTTATTTGTTGATATATGTTGATGATATGTTGATTGCCTCAAAGAATGTTGAAGAGATTGAGAAATTGAAGAAACAAATGAAGAACGAGTTCGAGATGAAGGATCTTGGTGAAGCGAAGAAGATCCTTGGCATGGAGATCATTAGAGATAGAGAGAAGGGTTTGGTATGCTTGAATCAAAGACAATACCTTAAGAAGTTGATTTGGAAGTTTGGAGTTCATGATTCAACTAAACTAGTTAGTACCCCTATGGCTCCTCAATTTAAATTGAGTTCTCTACAATGTCCTAAAACTGATAAGGAGAAGTTGCAAATGAAAAATATACCATATGCAAATTTGGTTGGTAGTTTGATGTACGCAATGGTATGCTCTAGACCGGATATTGCTTATGCAGTTGGTATGGTGAGTCGATATATGCATAATCCTAGTAAAGAGCATTGGCATGATGCTAAGGGGATATTAAGGTATCTCCATGGTACTTGAGATATTGGTTTATGCTTTGAGAGAGATGACTCTAGTATTGGTCACTTTGCATTTGGTTATGTTGATTTAGATTATGCAGGTGATTTGGATAAAAGGAAGTCTACTACAGGCTATGTGTTTACTATGACTAAAGGGCTAGTTTGTTTGAGGTCCATTTTGCAGTCTTCTGTTACCTTGTCCACTACAGAGGCTGAATATATGGCTATTGCCGAAGCTATAAAGGAGGCCATTTGGATACATGGACTTATTAAAGATTTAGGGGTTGATCAGAAACAGGTAGAGTTGCATAGTGATAATCAGAGTGCCATTTATTTGGCTAAGTATCAAGTTCATCATGCGAGGACCAAGCACATAGATGTGCGTTATCACTTTGTTCGAGAAGTTGTTGGTTAAGGGGAGATCATTCTCCGAAGATTCCAACTAAAGACAATCCCGCTGATATGTTGACGAAAGTTGTTGGTGTAGCCAAGTTTGTTCATTGCTTGAACTTGGCTCACAATTTGCCTATATAAAGAAGGCGTTAAGCAGTAGGAGTTTTGGAGCATTTGGCTTGGCATGAGTTGTACTATTGCTAGTATTTGGGAGTGGTTTTGTGTTGATTATTGATTATGTTGGTTTGGCTCGTCATAGCGCTTTTAGGAATTTGGCCAAGGTGGCGATCATTGAATATATGGCCAAATAGTGGGCCTTTATTTGTAAGCCCAGCAGCCCATTTAAAGGACCTTTCTTTTTTGGCTCATGTGAAAAGCCACGGGTGTGGCTAGGGTTTTAATTGGCAGCAGCAGCTGCCTTTGTTTCACAACAGTAGAAAAGAAGGAAAAAAAGGTGCCGCAACCCCCATTTGAAGAGAAGAAAGAAAGGTGATTTTCTTTCTTTGTTAGTACTCACTCAATCAAAGTTGTATCTGTGTATTAGCTTTGAGCTTTGTATAGAGAGGAAATTATTCACTATATTTCCTTATCTATTTGTTTCTTTGGTGAGTGAGAATTATTGGGTGTATTGGGGTTTTGGGTTGTGAGATTGCCAATACTTTGTAAACTCCCATTTGGTTGATAGTAGATTATTGGGTGAGCTCCTATTGCTCCGAGGACGTACTCTAGTTACACTGACTGTTGAGGAACCTTGTTAAAATCTTAGTGCCTTTTATATTCTGTTCTTGCATTTCATTTGATATATTTCCTATTCCAATTGGTTTGGTGCTATCCTAGCACAACACACCATACGTCGTCCAGTTATCGTAAGAAGAGCATTACGAGACCAAGAGACATAGTTGAAACCATCCAATTTTTCTTGTGCAATAGGAGTAGAGTAATCATGATAGGGTTGTTCATCCTTGGTACCGGATGAACCGGAGTTGGGTTTGACATCTTCATCACCAGCCATGGTTGTAGAACACACACAACAAATTACTGCGGAAACAACTAACACACCCAAATTTAATTTGGCAAGACACGAACACATAAAAATTTTTACAACAAGGTTAGGGTTTCTAACGGGTAGGGGTATTTTGGTTTTGGTGGGCACTCAAGGTCATCGGAATTTTAATTCTCTGATACCAAGTCAAATTGTATATGGGCAAATTGTATTTCTTTATTCCTCTTTGAATGGAGTATATATAGGTTTACAAGGAGTACTATACAAGTAAATCAACTATACAAAGAAACAAATAAAATCTCTAATATAGTGCTAATAAAATACAATTGCTATAATCAACACGAATTGCTACAGTCTGTTGTGTTAATAATGTCATCTACCGCAGGCTGTACGTCTTTTGGTGGCTTCATTTCTTTGCGACTCAAATAGAGAGACTGTTTGGATACACTGTGGTATAGGATCTTTATGTAAGTTTTATAAGTGTGTTAGTGTAACTTTTGTGCCATGGGTTCAGTTACTAGTGAAACTTGTGTTTCTCTACCAATTAATCTCAGCAATTTTTTTGTCCAGCAGAATCTACAATTTTACAGAAATTTATGTGCCAATTTTAAACAATCCCCTGTTAAACAAAATGCACAAGTTAACTCACAATACATACAACTTTGTTTTTTATTTTTTCGTAATCTTCAATAGACCATCTCCAACCGAATGAGGCCAGATGGCTCATTTTAGCCCTCTGGCCCTCCAAGAAATTAATATTTTAATGAACAGTGTAGTGTCATATTTCTTACCATCTCCAACCGAGGGCCATAGAGCCAAACATAGCTCTGTTGCAAAAAACCGTCTCTAACTGAGGGTCAAAGGGCCAAACATAATTTATTATTTAAATTTAAAAACTACAGCAACTTAAATTTAAAAACTATAAATTAAATTTAAAAACTATAAATTAAATTTAAAAACTACAACTTCAATTTAAAAACTACAACAACTTAAATTTAAAAACTACAACAACTTAAATTTAATATCTAAAATCATTATTATCTTCATCATCCGCCATTGTAGGAGTATAGTCGGAGGTAAACAACTGTCGTCGGGTCATAATGTCCCTCATTTTCCTGTCAAAATATGTCTTACTCAATGGACTGTAACCCGAAGTGTCCCTTAGCATATTCCTATCGTCTATCTTTTCTTGTATTTGTTTGGCTTATTCGTCATGCCTACAGTTCCTTTCTTCCACGACAATGGAATTTTGCTCCGCCATCAATCGCAAAGAGGCTGCCATTTCCTGTTGAAAGGCGATATCTTCCTTTGCCTTACCCTTTTCCTTCAATTTTTAGGCTTTGTTTTGTCCCATAGCCCTAGGTATGGAACCTTCACCCGAAGACGGATTTTCTACCCTCGTTTCTTGAATGGTAAGAGATCCATCTTCATCCCCATCTGTAGCTGAGAATGCAGTTCCAAACACTGGTGTAGGACATACTCCATGTTGAGGTGGATCTTCAAATAACACACTCTTTACAAATTTCCCAACAATCGTGATGCTGAAAGGGTTTCGAGTTGCCTTCCATATACAATTCCTCCACTTGGCGTACCTAGAAAATATAATTACAAAAATTAAAGGGAATTAATTTATGAAATTAAATGTAATATAATTAAATATTTAAAATAAATTGTGAAAACACTTACTTCGTCGTAGTAATTGGCGCCGTTTTCATGTCTACTTGCGGCTGCTAACAGTGCTTGATGCAATTTATTCAAACTTGGATGAAGATGTTTCTTCCATCTTGAAGAACAACTCTCGTGGTTTCGGGTATTCGGTGGAGTGGTGCCTTCGTAGAACTCATAGTATTTTTTGGACACACAAGTCCAAATACCTTCACTTGTTTGAGAACTCTCCCTCACACTATCTTCTGAGACCTATTTATAAGCCCTGCAAAGAGCTTCATCTTCTTTTCGGGTCCAAGCCCTACCTTTCATTGCAGATGAGGCCATTTGAAAATTATTGAAAAAATTGAAGGAAAGATTATTGGAAGAGGTAAGAAAATATGAGAATTGAAATGGTGTAGGAATGGCTTAGGTATTTATAAGAAAAAATGAGAAATTTTAATTTTCTTTTTTTAAATTTTGGCAGAAAAAAAAAAAATCAAAACCAACGGTAATTGACGTCAGCATGATGCCAATTAGTCGTTGCTAGCTGGTGTCACGCTAATGTTAGCTAGCCATTGAGTTTTGAATGTGGCCCCGGCTCGAGGTCGGTCGGTTGGCTCGGTTAGGCCGGTCGGTTGGCCATTTGGCCCTCTGGACCCTTCGGTTACACATAATATAACGTACGTGCTGTAAGTTGAAGTTTCACCTCAAAACTTATTAGAATGAGGCGAGTGGTCAAGCAGGTCTTGACACACTCCGATCCCGATGTCCGTGGGACATCGGAATGGTCACATGCTGGCCGACACCCGAGGATGACGAAAGCCATTTATTGAATGCAAATGCTGAGAACAAGAAATAAAATAAGACTTATAAATTTAAAATATAATGAATATGCATTTAAGGAACGTGTTCAGAACATACAACTTGTTGATGCACAAAATCGGCGAGGACTTTGGTACAACAGAAAGTGTCAAGTTTGTGACCTTCGCTAGGTTGCTCTGGTCATTAGTGTGGATAAGTATGTAAATGAATAGAGACAGGGAAGCAAATAACACAAGATGTACGTGGTTCATCCAGATTGGCTACGTCCACGGAGTAGAGGAGTTCTCATTAGTTGTGAAGGGTTTACACAAATACGTAGGTTCAAGCTCTCTTTTAATGAGTTGTAGTGAATAGTTTAGTACAAATGACATTAGGGATTATTGTGGGAGAATGATCCCCTTTTATAGAAGAGAGTTTTTAGATTTGTTCTGACATTGACACGTGTCGTGTTGTGATTGGCATTTGATATTGACACGTGTTGCGCTATGATTGGCCTCTGATATCGACATGTGTCGTGTTGTGATTGGCCTTCTAGTTGGAAGAAAAGTCTTGTGGGTCCTTGACGGTATGCTGTTGACCGGTGCTTAGTAGTTTCGGGATTGGTCAAGTATGGTACAAATAGTGCTCCCCTAAGTTCCCGAGTGAGGGAAACTCCTTGGTTGAGGACTTGCAAGATCCAAGCCATTAAGTAATCACGAAACTTCCAAGTACCGAAGTGTGGTGTCACCTTCACTTGCCTTCTATGTCCTGTAAGTAGATGTGGCATCTTCTCTTGGAAGTACTTTTCCTTCATCCAGGAGTGGTATCTTTGGTTGGCGTTGACGCACAAGGTAATGTATCATTTTCATTTGAAGCTTACTTGTAGTTTCGGGTTTGGTCAAGTGCGATACAAACCATATAGTAGGAGTCCCCCAAGTCTCTAGGCGAGGAGATCTGCCGAATGAGGTGACAGACAAGGTAAGCAATCAAGGTTCCAAGCAATCAGTCTCAGACCGGTAGGTTGATTTTGGGTTCCGGTTGATTGTACTCATTCTCCTTGTCTCTCATTCAGTAATAAGGATAAAGAGAAGAAACAGAAAGAATAGATGATATGAGGTACTCTTGTTTTTGGAGAAGACGGACGAATCGGCACGTGCTTTGTTGCACTTGACTTTCCACAGGTGTATTCTTGAACTGGGCTGGAGGGTTTTTTGGTTTCCTCCAAAGGAGCGAGCCGACTCCAGAACTTAAGGGTCAAAACAAGTCCGTCAGACCTGGAGTATGTTCGATCCTGATGATATGGGATACTTTTGCTGTTTAACAAAGTAGTAGATGTGGTATGGCGAAGCTTTGTTCTTCGACGACGGTGCTAGCAAAAGGTTGTTGAGGCTTCTTGATCTCTTCAATTAGAGCAATGATGCCGAGCTTGGATTTGACTTAGACTCTTTCGTCTGGATTGTGCAGTTCCATAAGAAAGGGCGTCGTGCTATAGTGATCTGTTCTAGCTTGCTGTTGAACCTTCTGCTTCAATATTTTGTATAGCAGAAATGGTGCGCAACCTTTGCATTTAAATGGTCCTTCAAAGCACTACTTCTCAGTGACTCATCCATGCTTGGCTGTTTCAGTGTAAAGAGCCAATATCGTACCAACTGTTCTGAGGTATGTGCCGAAGGAATTCATGACCTTGACAACAGTTGAGGATGAGTACTCGAGAGCAATGCTAGGCAAGCGACCAGGCAAAGGTTCCGGGCAATCAGTTCTAGATCGGAAGTTTGATTTCATGTTCCGACTGATTGCATTCTTTCTCCTTGTCCTGCAGGTAAAAGCAAGGGCAAAGGAAAAGACAGGGAAAAGGCATAATGTGGGATATTCTTGCTTTCAACCCTGATGATATGAGATATTCTTGCTCTGATGTGGCTGGTTGGCATGAGTATTATCGAAGGAGAAGAAAACGGAGTATTTCGAGAGGCTAGATTGGGAGTGCCATTTCGGATGTGAGGAAGGGTTGAGCATTTTTTTTTAATTTGGTAGGTCTGCCTGGCTGTGGAGGATGGAGATCGACATATATAAGAATTGTCCCAACAGCGAGTGGTAATGCTGTTCCTTTACCCTTCTCGGTCAAAGCAATGTAGTGGTCGCTGCAAGGTTCACGTGTTTTAACTTTGTCAGAGCACTTTGAAAAAGTGGTATGTGGTATCCAGAAAGCTGATGTTGCGTGTGAGGATTGTGGAAAAATTTTATTCAATGAAATCCGACTTCTCGAAGTTCGGGGAACGGTGCCTCTTCGATTTCTGAGTAGGCAATCTTGTTGGGGATATAGTTCTCGAGATTCGGAGAACAGTGCCTCTTCAATTTCTGGGCAAGCAATCTTGTTGGAAGTGTTTTCTCAGAGGTGAAGAAAGGTTGGGCATTTTTCCAAGTCTGCTTTGCCACGGAGCACAGAGGTTGACACATATAAGGATTTTCCAATAATCAAGCAGTAATGCTATTCCTTTATTCTTATGGGTAATAGTAGGGTAACTGGGTCTTCAACATTGACATGTCTTAACTTTGTCAGAGTTATTTGGCAAAGTTGTCATTGGTATTCGAGGAACTGATGTCGCGTGTGGAGATTGCTAATAAATTTTAACCCAGGAAATCCGCTTCTCGAAATTTGGAGAGTGGTGCCTCTTCGATTTTTGAACAAGCAGCCCTATTGAAGGTCTGACTCTTTCTTTTATAGGAGCACCAGTTAAGTTCAAGGAATCCATTCTGAAAGTTATTGCTTGTAGGAATTTTTCCTTTATCTTCGTACTTCTGAGACTTACTGTACTTCATTTTTTTCTTCATCTTTTTTGAGAATGTTTGGCCCGTCCGACCGTCGTTTGGACTTGAATGATGTAGGAGAGGTAGCCTTGTCTCCTCAGGATAACATATGGCGCCCATCATTCTTATCTCCTACTGGTCCCCTTACTATTGGGGACTCTGTGATGAAGAATGATATGGCCGCTGCGGTAGTGGCCAAGAATCTTCTCACTCCCAAAGACAACAGACTACTTTCCAAACGATCCGATGAGTTGGCTGTTAAAGATTCTTTGGCTTTCAGTGTTCAGTGTGCAAGTTCTATGTCTAATATGGCCTAACACTTATTTGCTCGAACTCGCCAAGTTGAATCATTGGCGGCTGAAGTGATAAGTCTCAAATAGGAGATCAGATGGCTTAAGCACGAGAATAGACAGTTGCACATGCTCGCACATAGCTATACTACAACCATGAAGAGAAAGCTTGACCAGTTATAGGAATCCGAAGGTCAGATTTTAAATGATCATCAGAGGTTTGTGAGTTTGTTCGAAAGGCAATTATTGCCTTCGTCCTCTGGGGCTGTACCACATACTGAAGCTCCAAATGATCAACCTCTGGTGCCTCCTCTTTCTGGGGTTCTGCCCAGTACTGAGGCTCCAAATAATCACCCTCCGGTGCCTCCTATTTCTGAGGCTTTACCGAGTGTTGAGACTTCTCCTGAGCAGCCTTTGTGAAGGCACCCTCCTGTTTGTTTGTTTTGATTCATGTGTATGCATGTATTTGTAATTTATCGATGATATCAATAAATAAGCTTTACTTCATTCAACGTGTTGTGTTAAATACACTAAGGTATCATTCACTAAGTTCTTTGAATTTTTTATTTTGTTGAAGTTTGCATGTTGAAACTTCGTGGGTGGACCCTGTGGGTTGAAGTAATGCTCCCTTAATTTCTTGAGTGAGGAAAACTTCTCGGTTAGGGACTTGAAAAATCCAAGGCACTGGGTAGTCACGAAATTTCTGAGTACCAAGGTGTAGTGGTATATGGTAGGAGTCCCCTAAGTCTCCGGTCGAGGGAGTTGTCTTGCTAGTAGGCAATTTTCCAAACAAAACTTCATCATTTTCCTTTCTAAGTGGTTGCCCAAAACTCCTTCTTCATATATATTTGGTATGAAAGTTGTTTAAGCCCAAAGAAAGGAAGGCCTAGGCTCATCTTTCTTTCTTTCTTTTCTTTTATTTTTTTATTTTTTATTTTTTTATTTTTTATATATATATTTTTTAGAATTTTCGAAAATGTTTTTTTTTTTTTTTTTTTTTTGGGTGAAGCTTTGATGTTGAAGTTTTGTTGTTGAAGCTTTGTTTGATGTTGAAACTTTGTAGGTGAAGCTTTTGTGTTGAAGCTTTGTAGGTGAAGCTCTTGTGTTGAAACTTTGTAAGTGAAGCTTTTGTGTTGAAGCTTTGTAGGTGAAGCTTTTGTGTTGAAGCTTTGTTGGGCACCATAAATTGATTTTGTTTCACACTATCTTGATCAAGAGTGTGTGAAGCTTTTGAGAATTGTAGTTGCTCTCCATTGATGAAGCTTTATTTGATGTTGAAACTTTGTGGGTGAAGCTTTTGTGTTGAAGCTTTGTTGGGCACCATAAATTGATTTTGCTTCACACTATCTTGATCAAGAGTGTGTGAAGCTTTTGAGAATTGTAGTTGCTCTTCATTAATGAAGCTTTGTAGGTGAAGCTTTTGTGTTGAGGCTTTGTAGGTGAAGCTTTTGTGTTGAAGCTTTGTAGGTGAAGCTTTTGTGTTGAAGCTTTGTGCTTTTGTATTGAAGTTTTGTAGATGAAGCTCTTGTGTTGAAACTTTGTAGGTGAAGCTTTTGTGTTGAAGCTTTGTTGGGCACCATAAATTGATTTTGATTCACACTATCTTGATCAAGAATGTGTGAAGCTTTTGAGAATTGTTGTTGCCCTTCACTTGTTGAAGCTTTTGTCAGCACCATAAATTGATTTTGCTCCACACTATCTTGATCAAGAGTGTGTGAGGCTTTTGACATTTGTTGTTGCCCTTCACTTGTTGAAGCTTTTGTTGGCACCATAAATTGGTTTTGCTTCACACAATCTTGATAAAGAGTGTGTGAGGCTTTTGAGAATTGTTGTTACCCTCCATTTGTTGAAGTTGTTGAATTTCAAAAATTTCTTTTGTTTTTTTTTTTTTTTTTTTGGGAAAATTAGAAATTTGAAAATGTGGGAGAGACAACATATACAAATTTTGCTTCCACACTATTGAGCAAGAGATTGTGATGCAAGTCACACCTTGTAGTAGTCGAAGGTTTGGATGAACCATATAAATTAAATTTGCTTCGAACAGTCTTGATTAAGAATGTGTGAAACAACAAGTTGTAGTGTTTGCATTGTTACAAAGGAGAAATGTCTGAAGCAGATGTAAGAGGGCTGAAGAGCTTGATCTTCGTATACCATGCACTGAAGCCGTTGTTAGCTTGCAATAAGACTTTGTTGGTGACTATAACTCTTGTTAGGCATAAGTGCTACCCTAGTTGAGTTGTAAAGCTTGAGGGTTTTTGATTATTTGTGAATGCTAGGAGTTCACATGTACAAGTTGTACCACTCGTCTTTTGGTTGGTGGAATGAATGGTGAGTTGCTTTCATCACTTGGTTAGTGGTACGAATGTGAGTTCCTTTATCACCTTTCATCACATTTCATCACCTGGTTGGTGGCACAAAAATGAGTTCCTTCTTCACTTGGTTGGTGGCATGAGTGGCAAGTTGCGAAATGATATTAGAGTATAGGTTGTACATTTTATCACCTGGTTGGTGGCATGAAGGAGAGTAAAGGTTGTACATTTCATCACCTCGTTGGTGGCATGAAGATGAGTTATTTCTTCACATTTCATCACTTGGTTGGTGAGAATAAGGGTAAGGTGTCGAGGCACATTGTAGCAAGTGTCGAATGACACAAAGTGTGTTGAACCCTTTCGAAGCACAGTTGGCTTATTTATGGATGTGTTGGAATGTATGATGTTTATGTTGATTGACATGAGTGATGCTTATGAATGTTTTGTTATGCATGAAGGGATCCCTTGTTTGGATATAAGTCATGTTGACGTATACTTATACTTTATTTCATGTTTTAAGCATTCGTGTTGAAGCTTCAAACCTGAGCGTTTCAGTGATAAGGATGTAAGGGAGTTAGGACCAAGTTGTCTAAATCACCTCTTTATTGGATTGATGCCAAATGGCCTTCATTACATAGGATGCCGAATGGCCGTAGCTCAACACTTGTACAGTTTGAGTCTACTTGTAATAGTACTTCAAGTGATCAGCATTCCATGGATGGCCAATGGTCTTGCCATCTGAGCTCCTTAGCTTGTAAGAACCAGGGCGACTGATGCCAATAACTTCAAATGATCCATCCCAATTTGGGCTAAGCGTGCCTTCCCTCGGGATTCTGTCGCAGAGTAATCTTTTTTTCAATACCCAGTCCCCCACTTTGAAAGAGTGAGGTTTGACTCTTGAGTCATAATAGTTGGAGATGCGCTGCTTGTAAGGGACATTCCTCAAGTGAGCTTGGTTTCTGTGTTCCTCGACTAAATCCAAGTTGAGGGTGAGTTGTTTGTCATTTTCACTTTGCATGTAGTTCTGGACTCGGAACGTTGCTTGCTTAAGCTCAACTGGGACAACAGCCTCTGTATCAAAGGCAAGTGAGAATGGAGTTTCTCCTGTTGAAGTCTGATATGAAGTGCGGTATGACCAAAGAACTTGGGGTACAAATTTTGGCCAACAACCTTTAGCCTTGTCCAAGCTAGTTTTCAAAGTGCGCTTGATTATTTTGTTGATGGCCTCAACTTGTCCGTTACACTGGGGATGAGCTGGGGAGGCAAAACATAAGTTGATGTTGAACTTAGAACAGAACATCTTGAACTTCTTATTGTCGAACTGTCGTCCATTGTCCGTGATTATCGCATTAAGAATGCCAAATCTGCAAAGGATGTTCTTCCATACGAAGTCTTCTATTTTTGCCTTAGTAATGGTTACCAAGGGTTCTACTTCGGCCCACTTTATGAAGTAGTCAACTGCAACGATTGCATAGTGGACCTTGCCCTTTCCCGCAGGCATTGGGCCGATCAAATCAAGTCCTCATTGGGCGAAGGGCCAAGGGCTGATCATAGAAGTAAGAGGCTGAGGAGGGGAGTGATGAATAGTTGCGTAACGTTGACACTTATCACATGAGCGGGATATTCTGATGGCATCTTGGTGGAGTGTTGGCCAGTAATATCCTTGGTGAAAAGCCTTGTGTGCTAGGGATCGAGATCCAGCATGATCTCCACAGACTCCTTCATGTATTTCTCAAAGGACAATTTTTGCTTCCGCAGGTGTGAGGCACCGTAAGTATGGTAGGTTAAAACCTCGCTTGTAGAGTTGGTCATTAATGATCAGGTAGCGGGTAGACTTGTATCAAATCTGTTTAGCTTGGACTTTATCATTTGGGAGAGTGCCATGAACAAGGAATTTATATATTGGGATGATCCAGCTATCCCCCTGTTGCAAGTTACACACTTCTGTGACCATGGTGCTTGGTGTTACCAACAATTCGACCTGAATTTTTCTCCCAATCTTGTCTTTCACTAATGAGGTAAGGCAAGCCAAAGCATCTGCATGACTGTTTACCACTCGAGGGACTTGGGTGATCTGGTAGTGGAAGTGCTTGAGCAAAAGCTGCGTTTGCGCAAGATACACTGCCATGGAGTTTCTTAACGTCAAAGTTGTTCCTGACCTGGTTAACCACCAATTGGGAGTCACTGAAGATATTAATTTGTTTAACTCCAAGGTGTTTGGCCAAACGTAAGCCTGCTAAAAGGGCCTCATACTCGGCTTTATTGTTTGACGCCTTGAATTTGAAGCGAAGAGCATACTCCATTGCCACTTTGTCGGGGGTAGTCATGATTAGTCCTGCTCTACAACCATGTTGGTTGGATGAGCCATCAACATATAGAGTCCATACTGGGAGTGTTGGTTCTACCTTCCGGGTTTCCAGGTGTGATGAAGCCGCTGCCTCAGGTGTAAGAGAAATGTCAACGAGATAAGTGAATTCGGCAATGAAATCTGCAACTGCTTGGCCCTTTTCAGCTAGCTTTGGGTGGTAGGAGATGTCAAACTCTCCCAGTGCTATGGCCTATTTTATCATTTTCCCCGAAGTGTCAGGACTCTGAAGTATTTGTCGAAGGGGGTGATTGGTAAGCACGATGATGGAGTGTGCTTGGAAGTATGGGCGAAGTTTCCGAGCAGACATGACTAATGCTAGAGCTAATTTCTCAATGTTGGAGTATCGTGTCTCCGCATCTTGTAGAGTCTTGCTAGTGTAGTAGACAAGTCGTTCGATACTACCATCCTACGAATGATGACGGAACTAACTGCTGAAGCTGAGACAGATAGATAGACAATTAGGGTGTCTCCAACTTTAGGTTTGGAAAGCAGAAGGGCTTTACTCATGTACTCCTTGAGGTTCTTAAATGCTTCGGCACATTCATCGGTCCACGTAATGTACTTATTACTTCCCTTAAGTGCTTTGAAAATAGGAGCACATTTGTCTGTGGCCTTAGAGATGAACCTGGTCAAGGCTGCCATCTTGCCAGTAAGGTTTTGGATGTCTTTTGAGGTTACTGGTTCTTTCATGTCCATGATTGCTTTGATCTTCTCGGGGTTAGCTTCAATGCCTCGTTGGCTAATCATCATGAAGCCCAAGAATTTTCCAGAGCTCACACCAAAAGCGCATTTGTTGGGGTTCAACCTCATTCAATACTTCTTCAGGATGGAGAAGGTTTCAGACAAGTTGGCAATGTGTTGGTCAGCATGTTTGCTTTTGACTAACATATCATCAACATAAACTTCCATGTTTTTCCCAATCTGTTCAGCGAACATTGAATTGACTAATCTTTGATAAGTTGCCCCTACATTCTTTAGGTCGAATGGCATGACTCTATAGCAATATAGTCCTCTATCAGTGGTGAAGGCCGTGTGTTCTTGGTCCGAAGGGTTCATGAGGATTTGATTGTGCCCTGAGTAAGCATCCATGAAGCTTAAAAGTTCACACCCTGCTGTAGAGTCTACAAGTCTATCAATAAGAGGAAGGGGAAAGCTATCCTTCGGGCATCCTTTATTTGAGTCGGTGTAGTCGACACATATTCTCCACAAGATCTTTTGAAGCAAGAGACTTTCCTTGGTCGGATTTTTCTTAACAAGGACCACATTTGCTACCTACGTTGGATAATTGACTTTACGGATGAAGCCTATGCTTTTGAGTTTTTCAACTTCTGCCTTCATTGCTTCATATCGTTCAGCATCATAAGATCTTCACTTCCGTCTCACCGGCTTGGTCTTGGGATCAATACTCAAGCGATGACAGATTATATCGGAAGAGATGTATGGCATGTCCTCGTATGACCAAGCGAAGACTTCAGTGTTCTCTTGCAAAAAAGAGATCAATGCCAACCGAATGGGTGGTGACAAAGTGGTGGCAATCTTCACTATGCGATCTGGATAATCTTTTGAGATAGAGACCTTCTCCAACTCTTCAGCAGGTTGTGCTTGCTGGGTGAAAGAGTTATCTCGAGGATCGTCGGGTTGATTGTTACCACCGTGAATATTCAAGTTAGCTTTGTCCGAGCTAGTCTTGATAACTTGGTCATGTATAGAAAGTGTTTCTTTGGGTACATGCAAATGTTGTTGCTTGACTGAAATGTTGTAACATGACCGTGCACTAAGTTGATATTCTCTGATGTAACCATTGCCATAGAGGGTTGGAAATTTCATCAACATATGTGTGGATACCATGGCCTTGAGATCATTAATGTCTGTGCACCCAAAGATGACATTGTATGTCGTTGGGCAGTCAACCACCAAGAAGTTAGTGGTGATGGTGGCTGTGTACGGTCCTATACTGATGGTGAAAGGTAAATATACATTCCCTAAAGGTTGCACGACATCACCAGAGAAGCTTATCAGAGGAGAAACCGAGTGATCGAACAAATGTTCAGCTACATTAAGTGTTTTGAAAGCTTCAGCAAACATGATATTGACCGACGCCCCGGTGTCTACCAGGATTCGTTGTACATCAAAGTTGGCTATGTGAGCCTTCATAATCAATGGGTCGTTGTGAGGATAGATGATACCTCTTTCTTCCTCAGGGTAGAAACATATTGGATCCCAGTTAGGCTTTTGATACTTGCCTCCCCTGATGTCTTCCACGTGAAACACTTGGTGGCTTGTTCATTGTTTTTCATGGCCCTGTTGGAAGATTCAGATATGGGCGTGCCACCGCTTATGGAATATATCACATTCACTTGGCGTTGGTTGCAGTTATCCCTTAGAGGGTGAAGAAGGAACTGGTCAATTTTTCCTTCACGTGCCAAAGCTTCAATATGATCACGGAGGGTGATACATTTCTCGCCGTCATAGTCATTATACTCGTGGTAACCACAAAACATGCCTGTGTTTTTCGTGGACTTGAAATCTGGCTCCCTCGGCCTTGGCTTTTGTATCAAGTGAGCTATACTGGGGTAAATGGCCGTACATGTAGCGTTCAAAGGTGTGTATGTCTCAGACCTCGGGGTAGGACCATTCTTGACATGTGTTTGGCCCACTGCATTGACTGTCTGGGGGCGGGTATTATCGTGGTGATACCTTTGGTTATCGCGATAATGCCCCTTACTCTTTTTATTAAATTGAGACTGGTGAGGATGGAAGTCTTTCCTCTTGCCCTAAGAATGATACGCCTGTTGACTTGGCGCGGTATTAGGTAGGGCAGAGGGAAGCGTCGCTGCTGTTTAGAAGGTTGAGGTCTTTTCATTTGGTTGGATTAGGCTTCCACTCCCCATTTGCTGATAAGGGATGGCTGTAGAGAGTTTCCCTTGATATGTCCTTGCCTCGGCGGAGGCATGGTTATAAGCCTGTGCCATTACCTCAGAGTAAGTCTTCCAAGTGTTAGCATTGATCATGTACTTGAAGAAACAGTCGCATAGGCCTGCTGTGAAGGCTTTAAGGGCGGTCTTGTCATCTGCCTCAGCACAGCGAGAATACTCATGGCTGAAGCGACCGGCATACTTTCGTAGTGACTCATCCGGCTTCTGGCGAATAGTGTACAGGTCATCTGCGGAATGCAAGTGATCTGTCTGGAAGATGTGTTGAGAGACAAATAGTTTCCTCAGTTCCTCAAATGAGTCTACTGTCTCAGGTGGAAAACGGCAATACCAATTCAGAGCTCCGCCAGAGAGGGTAGGGGGGAAGAGAAGACATCGTTCTTTGTTAGTGTGCATCTGGTATGCCATGGTGGACTCAAAGAGGTTAAGGTGTTTAATCGGGTCCTCCCTTCCAGTGTAGAGTTGTAAGCCAAGCTTCTGTTTTGTCTTTGCTTGGAGGGGGTGTCGAGGATCCTCCTTGTAAGAGGGCCAGGCCTAGGTTGGTTCGAGTCAGGTATTTCAACCTGACGTTCGGCCTTCAACTTGTTTACTTCCTCAAGGAGTTGTAGGACAAAGGGGTCCTGAGTGGAGTCAAGTACTGCTGGATTCTTCTTCTGTAAGTCTCCATCTCTTCTTGGAAGTAGGAAAACTTGGTCAAGGGCATGGGATTTTTCTTTGGACTCACTGTACTGACTTCCAGGGCGAGCCTGTCGAAACGCCCCCGAGTCCCCCGTACCTTCATATTCCTCTAGGACATGTCGCTCATTCCCTAAATTGGCAATTAGCTTGGGGCATGGGAGAGGACCGAACCTTTTAGAAACCCTTGGATCATTGACCTTCGAGCTTATGTGGATGGGGTTCTTTCGACATTGCCTCAGGAAGTCCTGACAGTCGCGATAAATGGCTTTTGATCATTCTACTCCTTCTGCAAGAAGATGCCTTCCTTCACTTCTCCTGCTTCGGGTCGAAATAGCTGGGTCGAGAGAGGTCTCATGTTGATCAACACCTTGATGAGTAACTCGTTCCCCATTAGGGATATCTATGTTGAAGGCAGGTGATCCCCCGTGTTGGGGGGCGCCGAGGTGGTGATTGACTTCCCCGGAGGCGATGAGTTCGTGTGTTTGAGTATGCCTAGCTTCATGGAGCATTTCGAAGAGCTTCTCATACTGCTCCTGGATGATCTCATTCTTTATCGCTATCTTGTTGTTCTGAGCCTCTAGCTCATCGACTTTAGCCTGAAGAGCAAACCTCTTTCGTTCCTTCTTTCATTGCTTTGCACTAAGTGCGAGGAGGGTGTTGTTCTGCGTGCTGTGGCTCCCTTCACTCCCCATGTTGAAGAGGGGTGCATGGTCGAAAGAAAGTGTGCAAATGGTGGAAATCAGCTTGACAAAGCTGGAGAGAGTAGGAATAAGTGTGATTCCCACAGACGGCGCCAAATGTTGATGCACAAAATCGGCGAAGACTTTGGTACAACAGAAAGTGTCAAGTTTGTGACCTTCGCTAGGTTGCTCTGGTCATTAATGTGGATAAGTATGTAAATGAATAGAGACAGGGAAGCAAATAACACAAGATGTACGTGGTTCACCCAGATTGGCTACGTCTACGGAGTAGAAGAGTTCTCATTAGTTGTGAAGGGTTTACACAAATACATAGGTTCAAGCTCTCTTTTAGTGAGTTCTAGTGAATAGTTTAGTACAAATGACATTAGGGATTATTATGGGAGAATGATCCCCTTTTATAGAAGAGAGTTTCTAGCTTTATTCTAACATTGACACGTGTCGTGTTGTGATTGGCCTCTGATATCGACACGTGTTGCGCTATGATTGGCCTCTGATACCGACATGTCGTGTTGTGATTGGCCTCCTAGTTGGAGGAAAAGTCTTGTGGGTCCTTGACGGTATGATGTTGACCGGTGCTTAGTAGTTTCGGGATTGTTCAAGCATGGTACAAACACAACTAATTCTAGACACTAAAAATGAATAATATAAAATTGAATGGACAAGGAGTGGGTCCTACATTGAGAGGACTCAAAGATGCCGCTTGCGGAAATGCCTTGATGCCGGGATTATATGCCTTGAATCTAAATCCTGAGGGGGCTCAAAACAAACATGAGTGGACCAAGTTGATATATATAATAATAATAATAATAATAATAATAATAATAATAATAATAATAAAACAATTATCAAATACTAACCCCCAAAGCTTTATAAAAACTAATAGCATAATAAGTGGTAGGTTTTCCGAAAACCCTAGCATGCCATAAAACATTTCATAAAGCATATCTCGTGTATAGTGTGCTAAATAGTGGTATCAAATAATAATATATCCCGGCCCATTGCCAGCACCATGTCTCTCGACCCAAAGCCAGAGATTATTTCTCCAGGCCCCTTGCCAACTTCATGTTCCTCAACCCGAAGCCAAGATTATTTCTCCCGACCCACATGCTAGCACCAGATCCTCACCCCAGACACAATAGTGACCACTAGATACGCACAAATACATTGAATATAATCCTTCCAAACATAGATACATATATCTTAAAATCATCTTCATAGTATAAAATCATCAATCATCTATACTATAAAGAAGTGTGTGAAAACATGTTCTAAATAGTATATCGTCATCCATCAGATATCCTACAAGAACATGGGTTTGATAGAAAATATGGTATTCCAAAATATTCCAAGTAAACATGATAATCATATAAGGTAAATCCAATTTACTCATAAAACATTATCTAAAACGTGATCATTAAATCATGTTTTTCATGTATGCATTTCTACTACTAAAACATGCATTTTAGAAGGGGTCCACTCATAAATACTCCATCGTAGATGAGCCGTACAAAATAGGAATAACGGAAACGCTGCTAGTAATTGCACCTAAGGGCATAAAGGGTACAATTAATAAAACTCTAATATAACAACTAAATTTGGGAAAATAGACATGAGAAACGGATTTAGGACGTCAAAATTAGCCTAGGAAGGGTTTCGGATGAAGCCCAAAAAGTCAATGTTGACCGGTCAAAGTCAAAGTCAATGCTGACCGTTGACCAGGTCGGGTCAATCAGGTTGGCCTTGGGTTGGGCCTAGAGTTAGTGGACCGGATCCATGGCCCAAGGGCCTGGATCCAAGATCTAATAGGGTTTTGGGTTTAGGCTTCGACAAGCTGGGCTTAAGTTCCACGGGCAAAGGCTCGAATTCCATATGGCTCGAAGGCCTTGGATCTTAGGGGTTTAAAAGGGTTTCACTGGGTTGGGGTTAGAAAATAATCAAAACAAAATAAAACTAATTAATAAACGGGTTGGGCTCGGGGGTTTAGCAAGCTAAGGCCCAAATTGGCAAAGCCCGAAATGCCTATCTCCTTAGGTTTGGGCTTGAAGGCCTGTTCTTGCCAAGGAAGAAGGCCAGAGCCTTCCCAGCTCTGGTCAACGACAAAACAACATCTAGAGCACGATTCACCTACCAAAACGAAGAGTAGGAAGAGAGGAAGAGATTGATACCTTCAATTTGCTGTGAAAGGGCTGGAGGTGGCCGAGAAAGTCACGGTTTCCTCGCTGAAAATTGGGTAAATGGTCCGAGTTCATTTTCTGCGTTTAACATGCCAAACCACTTCAATGACTACCTAAGGTTGGTACATGGGACGGGACGGAACAGAGTGGGACAAGGCGTTCTGTCCCACGTTTGGTGCGCCTAAAACGGGTGGAACGAGCTGTTCCACGGGACAAGTTTTTGGTGAATTTTCGTTCCACCTTACCCCCTGGAACGACTCGTTCCACATCCTTGGAACACAAAATTATAACCTCTCCGTCTCCTTCTTCTTCCTCCTTGTTTCTATCCGAGGGCATCTTTGCTTCTGCTCCGTTCCGTTCCGTCCTGTCCCGTCCCGTCCTGTTCCGTCTGCATACCAAACGATACCTAAACTAACTTCTAAACACCATTTACGAAGATTTGAGAGGTTAACAACTTACCCATGTCAGAGGGGGTGGAACTCACTAGAGAAATCAATGGGTGGTCTCGGTCTTTTACTTGCAAAAGGAGAGAAGGAACGAGAGGTATGGGAGAGGCTCTCTGAGGGGTGAATGAGCACACATAGAGGGTTGGTGGCCTGTGTGCGTATGTGTGTTGTTCAGGAGAGATGAGAGAACGAGGGTAAAAGCTGAGGGAGAGAGGTCCGAGAGTGAGAGGGTTTCGGGGAAGAGAGTGAGAGTTGAGTGAAGTAGAGAGAAAAAGACTTGGGCCCCCACGGGCACACACATTAAGACTCAAAATAATTTCTAAAAAAATCAAGGGTGGGGTTTTACAGGTCTGATGGAGTACTTATTATTTTTTTTATTTTTTATTTTAAAAAGGTGATAATTGGTGGCAAGCCATCTCAAAACATATTGAGGTGAATGGTCAAGCAGGTCTGATGGAGTACTCACATTTTTTCTTTTTTTTTTCTTCTTTTTTTTTTAAAAGAGGACAACTGGTGACAAGCCACGGTTATCTACTCCTTCCGGGGGCCAGGAAGACTCACAGAGGCATTTCAGCCTCCCATGGTCACAAGTCACAGAGGCATTTCAGCCTCCCCTGGCCACAAGTCTGGCTTCCACACCAGTAGTGGGCTTCGAATCCGAGACATCTAGTTTTAGCTTCCCCCTGGCCACAAGTCTAGCTTCCACACCAACAACGGGTTTCGAACCCAAGACCTCCAGTTTTTAGTTTATGAAAGTCTCGTAATTCGCCATTTACCACTGTGCCACCAACTCGTGGTTAATGGAGTACTCACTTAGCCTCACTTATTTGATGCCAAGCGAATTAAAATTTCGAAGCATTTGATGCTTATGTAAAATGGTTGAGTTAATAGTGTTGCATTTAATCAGCATTGTACTGCATCATGCATTTACATCAAAGATTGATGCATTTATTTGGTTTTCTTTCGTCTTCCAAGGTGACTCAGATAATGCATGGAGAAATGTTAAGGAAATTCTTTTAAAGTGAGACTCTTTATAGACTATTTGCCACCTCGAGAGATTTTTCAATGTGCCCAGAACACAAGATGGTATACCACGTATCTTTATATAAGTGATGAGATTCTTGTGTTAAAAAATTAATAACATTAAAAATAAAATTTCCACCACTTATATAATACCACACGGGGTACCACTCGTATTTCTTCTGTCACCTCATGTTTCTGGCAGAATGTTTTATATGATTGGTATGAGAATTAACGTTAAACTATGTGTTTGAATTTGTGTCGAAGAATTACCTTCATATGTAGTTAAAAAACATGACAATAGCTTCAAAAAAGAATAATAAAATTAATAAAAGGCATTTAATAATATTGTTTGTTAAAAAAATAAAAAAGAATAATAAAATTAATAGAAGGCATTTAATAACCAATTAAAAAATTTTAAGATGCTTTCAATTTTGATAGCAAGGGTGAAGGCTCGCAATCCATGTCATATCACATTAGATTTGGCTTTTCAGTTGGAAAATATTGTTGCTTCCTTTTTCAACTATTAGTGTTTATTTAGACATTTTAACATCTCTTTTGAAGATACTCTAATAAATCAAAAGGCACAAAAATGATTTTCATGTGTTTGTAAATGAATAAAAAATAATACTAATACCAACATATATTTTTGGCTTTTTAGCCAAAATGATCTCTAGGATTGTTGTAACTTCTCACTTTGGTCCCTGAGATTTAAAATCGATAGAAGTGGTTGCTGAGATTGTTCATCGTCAATCATTTTGGTACTTCTGTGAAAATCTCTATTAAATTGAGGGTATTTTTGTCAAATATTTAATGGAGATTTTGTATAGAATGACTAAAATTATTTACGGTGGACAATCTCACGAACCACTTCCATAGATTTTAAATCTTACAAACCAAAGGGAGGAGTTTTTCCAATTTCAAGAACCATTTTGGATATAAGAAATTATAAATAAATAAAAAAGTCAATATTTATCGATCCTCTAGTGCTTGGCGTCATGAACATGATGAATGAGGATGAAGAAATATTTTCTTATGTCAGTGCTAGGGATATGAATGCTTGGCTGCTAGTATACTATTACTAGCTAGTAGCTTAATTAGGGATATTACTCATGGGTTTAATTTCTAATTTTTTAGAAGCGGTTGAACTTTCTTTGTATTCTAAAGATTTAATGATCATTTGTTCGTCATTAACTTTCTGTATCTAATTAATGCAGGTTTCTTCTTTTTCTTCTTTATTCGTATTTTTGGCAATTCAGTAGACCTTATCGGTTGTAGTCATAGTTAGCTATCGAATGCATCAACCTCTCTACCCAATTTAACCAAATTGAACTAGTTTGAGCAAACTCAGTATTGCCCTTGATTTCTCCTTCGGAGATTCTGTTAACACCTGATTAGCTGGAGTTAAAAGTCATACTGCTATACTTAATTTCAGAGCTTCGAACTTCCAGGTACGATGAAACCATAAAGTTCTTCCAAGCTAAGTAATGAATCTGCAGGTGATGAAACCGCAAAGTTCTTCGTAGCTAAGTAATGAATCTGCAGGTGATGAAACCGTAAATTTCTTCCTAGCTAAGTCATAATGCTAAAAATGGTGGCCCTTTATATGCACCCCCACTCAAGTGACCCTAACTCCTTTCAAAAGCTAAAGCTTGGTTATCTAATGCATGATGGTGATGCTTCTGTTTTTGTTGAAAATGAATCTCATATTAATTGGAGTAGGGACCTTGCATGAGCTTATACGTAAGTTGGGCTACCCTTCATATTCCCAATTAGTTTTATGGTGGAACCTCAACTTTCTTTGTCACCATAAAACTTCCGTACAAGTTTTTGTCTTCGATATCTTATTTAGAGATGCGATTAACACCTCATTAGTTTTTCCAAAGCAAAAGCTAAAATGCTGGGCCATAACATATGCACCCCCTTTCAACCGTCTTACACTTGTGTATTACTTTAAGCTGAGCCTGCTTTATAAGTCTCTGTCTTCTCACTACCTTCACCCATTACTTCAGCTTCGCAGTTTTACGCAAAAAGGTTTAATGTTTGAATTAAATGTTTTTAAATTTTGATTGTACTTGCAATGTTGATCTGTCTGGACTGGTTCAATCTGCTTGATATGTATTATGTTAATACTGACCTGGAATTGAATTGTTCATTGTTATAGTGTCTCTGCCATAACTGCTTCTAGAGATCGTATTATTTTTGTTATACATTCCATCTGATCACTCATCAGTTGTAGGAGGTGGAGAATATTTTCACTATTAAATGCTGCATTCGGGTTTTCAGATATGAATCATGTTTGTTATCCGCGTAACATCTGCCTACTTATGAAACTTAATACTGCAAATTTTGATTTCTCACTTGCTCCTTTCATGTTCGGCAGGAAATAGTGTGCCACTTTACTTACTGAAATTCTGCATAGAAGGGTAAAAACAGGCATCCTTTTAACAATTCATAGCTAGTCCGACTATGGGGAATACGATAAACTTGAAGGCATTGGTGGATAAGGGGCGCAACAAAGTTATCTTCATAGAGTCCGAGAGTGCTTTTGTTGATGTTCTTGTAAGTTTCTTGACAATCCCCTTAGGAACAATACTCAAGCTTGGTCGTGAGCATTCAGCACCAGTGGAGATAGGATGCATGAACAATTTGTATTCAAGTGTGAAGGAAATTGACGCAAGTAAGTTGCGTTCAGATGCATGTAGAGAAATGTTGTTGCTTCCCCACAACGCGGCTGAACCTCATTGCAAGAACCTTGTATTGCAAATTGATCACAAAGCCAAGCCAACACGGTACTTTGTATGCCCTTATACTCTTTGTATGATCGATGCCACAAGAAGGTTCTTCAGTTATTACCGAGGTATCTCTAATCCATGGTGCCAACATTCCATGGATCGTGAGATTACATTTTCTGTGGATGTTGCAAGCGCATTTGCAACAGAGTCAGCCAGGCTTCTGATTACCGATGATTTACAACTGATCTCCCCTTCTAGCAAATCAATCGATTCTTTATTTACCAATCTTGGAGTCACCAATAGGAATACTACCGAGGAGTTGAATTTGAATATTGGAGTTGATAAGGTACTCAATTGTTGATTTATGCATGCCTTAATTAACTTTTCGTTAAAATTGCAGTGGTGATTTCTGATGTGATTTCTTTCCCAGGTTATGAATTTGCTTATAAGCTCCTTAGTATCAAAGACACCATTGACCGAAACTCTACTGAAGCATAAACGTGGCCGAACGGAGCAATGAAAATAATTATCAAGCCATACACACTGGTCCTCAAATAGTAGGAGACACAGTGCTGATGGAAGAAACCATTTCTATTAAGCTGATAATTAGCAAATCCAAGAACATTGTTTGCTATGCAGAAGCCGGGGAGGATTTTGTTAATTTACTTTTCAGTTTCCTAACTCTGCCACTTGGGTTTGTAGCAAAGCAGATACAGGATGGGTCTCTGAAGGGATGCATTGATCAGTTGTACCGGAGCGTCCAAGATCTCGATGAACAATACTTGAAGTCAAATCATCACAAGGAAATGCTACTCAATCCGACGCTTGTACCTGGTTTTTGCTACAAGAGTCTTTTAGGAATTGAGGAAGCCTCATATTATTATCTCGACGGCAAGCTAACTGCCGATAGTTCCCTTATCCCTTCTAATACGCCATTGGAGTCATGTAAAATCGAACCCACAGATAACAACTCCAGTGCTAGAGGATTTTTAAAAGGACCGGCATCTTTCACAATAGCTGACAATCTGGTCATAAGACCGATCTCTACAATCTTTGAGCTGTCTGTTCTTGACAAACTGAATGTACCTTTCACTGACACTGAAAATAGAGTTGTTCTTATGGGCAAGAAGGAGGTGAGTGCTCGTTTATAATTTTCGATTGCCTATACGAATAGAATCCTTAGTATTAACTTGCAGGATCTTTTAACCACTTGAGGGCATTAGGCAAAGACTTGGTTTTAATGAATTTTGAAAGCTAATTAAATAGTTGCTGATGACTCCTGAAATATTCCTTATTTGTTTGCAGGCTTTGAATCTCCTGGTGGCTTCTTTTGCTAGTGACTCTGCCCTAACTAATGCCTTCATTAGCCAGCCATGTCAAGCATAAACAAAGCTTGGTTATATAAGATGAAGAGGTACAGGATGTAATGATATTATTATTATTTTTTATTTTTTATTTTTTTTTATTTTTTGTGTTGTTGTTTCAAAAAGGACTGTAATGTTTTCCTGATTATGCAAACTTGGGATTGGTGTTTACGTGTGTGGGCAAGTCCGAATGTACTAGTTTCATTTTATTACAACATGAGTGGACAATAATTTTATATTTGAAAATCGTTTACTAAATAAAACACATGTTGTAACGTTGGTGGAATGGAATGAAAACACCACGTAGCGGTCACAGTGTTATGGTTGATAGGATTTTTGGTACATACACAAAGTGTGGATAAAAACATCTAAAATTACTTGTAAAAGTACAATGTAATTGTACTATAAATGCTCCAGGAATTATTAAAAACAAATTATATTTAAAACTAATTCTTAATTTATTATTGAAACAAAGATATTGAAGTTGTGACTTGAAATAATAAAAAAAACTAATTAAAAACAATTTTAAAGAAATCGACAAAAGTAAAATAAACTAAAAGAAAATGGTTTGGAAAATCAATTTAAAATGCACTTGGGTTTCGCTGTCACCTACAATCTTACATTGTTCTTCCAGTTACTTATAAATTACCCATGCATATATTAATGATTAGGTTTTCCTAAAGTATGCTTTACTTGAACCTACAATCTAGAATGTATATCAAACTTGGAATCTATCCGGATGTCCGGATCAAATGTGAGCATGAAAGACTCATTAAGCTTTATGAAAATCCTTTGAAAAATCATGTAATCCTTTAGATGTGGTGTTCGTCTTAAGTGAACTTACAATTATTAACCCAAGAAGCCATAGTCAAGTTCAGGAACCTTCTGACGAAAATTGTATCAAATTACTTTTCTAAATATTCTAACGGTGATCAAGCATCAAGACACAAAGATAGTTTAAACACAGTGATTAACTATTCAAAACATACATGCATAATATAATAAGTGAATTGAAAAGAAACTAAATAAGGCTGGTGGCCTCACCCTAACAAAAGAAAGTTAGTTACGCATATTCATAACTAAGAAACCACAATATTATACCTTATATTTTAAACATTGTAATGTCATACCTCAACTTATGAATTCGTTGCAATGTCAGACCTCCGTTAAATTTTCTTTCAATTTGGCTGTTAAATGATGATGTAGCAAGAGTGGGGCCCACTCATTTGCCACCTTGAATAAAATATTAATTAATTAATAATAAATTACTAATTCTTATTTAACAATTAAGCTTACTTTTTTTTTCCAAAAAAAAACAACTCTCTTCATTTCCCCAGAAATCGTCTCCTCCACCTACTCCCTCCTCCGTCCCCCTTCTTCCTCCTTCGTCCCCTTCACTCCCCCATTCGTCTCCCTTCTTCCTTGTCCTCCTTCGTCCCCTTTCTTCCTCGTCCATCCACCACCTTCAAGTCCACCGATTCGAACCAACGAGTGTTAGTGTAAATGTAGAAATATAGAGAATAATCTGAATGATGACTTTGAGGTACGACTTGGATTGTTTCCTTAAAGTATTATTTGCCCCCACTCGAATGAGTTTGCTAAAGGGTTCTTGGCAAGTCACTTCCAGGATACAACAAAGTATGAAATATTTGATTAGCAAAACCGAATTGTATTTCCTAAGAAATAACTAGAAAGAAATTGTATGAATATGATGGAGAAAGAAGAGAGCAAGGAATGTAGAAACAAATTTCTGAAATTGTGTATGAAACATTATGCCACAACATGTATTTATAGACATCAAAGTACCCGTTCATCGAGCCCTTTCGTTTTAGTTGAAGATACACAACCCTTCTTAATAGTGTTGACCCAAAAGACATGTCTTCTATTTAGAATTTCAGAAAATAAATATTGATTATTTATATCTTTTAATTCTACTCATACAATTTGAGTAAGCATCATGTCTTTTAACCAAAAGTTGTAGTTCAACCAAAAGATACAAGGTTGAATTAAATCCAACCTTTTGGTACCATCATTTTCGCACACACATATTGCACAATGCAGTACCAATATATATATATATATATATATATATATATATATATATATATTATACTCAATATATACATATATAACATATAGTTAAGATATAGTATGTCATATGCTAAAATGCTTCACTCGAATAGAAGCAACGGTTGGGTAAATACCCAACTTTTCAGCCAACAAATATATGAATATGTTCTTGAAATATTCAACAGCGAGTTCGTCATATTAGATCGCAACATATTCAATTTGTTTGAAGAGAAAGATCTGGTGTTTTGACTCCCTCCATGGTTCTTGTGGAGGTCGCAACGAAATGATCTGGCTACGAAATCGGTGAGTGCATACATGTCTTCTTTGACGTCAAAATTGATCTGATTTTCTTTGAAACGGCAGTGGATCGATTCGAATGATGGTTGGGAAAAATCGAATGGTGGTTGATGGAGAACCGGATAGGTTGATGGAGAACTGGACAGACGAAGACTGAAATAAGAAGGTGTAGAGGTTGACACGCATCAGGGAAGCGAATTTGTAATAGTGGTGGTCTTAGTATGTGTTACATCTCGACCCGGGCTCCACCACATCCCTGGATCGACTTTGTCGTAGCACGATATTGTCCGTTTTTGGCCCCGACCACGCCTTCACAGCTTTGTTTCTGGGAACTCACACGATAACTTCCCAGTGGGTCACCCATCCTGGGATTGCTCTCCCGCGAACTCGCTTAACTTCGGAGTTCCTACGGAATCCGAAGCCAGTAAGCTCCCAAAAGGCCTCATGCTATATGGATGTAGGCATGTACATATAGGGCATAGAAGATCCACTTCCTTGGGCGATGTGGGATCTAACAATTCACCCCCCTTAGGGGCCCGACGTCCTCGTCGACACACTTCCGACCAAAGATTGGCTCTGATACCAAATTGTTACATCCCGACCCAGGCTCTACCACATCCTAGGCTCGACTCTGCCGTAGCACGATATTGTCCGCTTTGGGCCCCGACCATGCCCTCATGGTTTTGTTTCTGGGAACTCACACGAGAACTTCCTAGTGAGTCACCCATCCTGGGATTGCTCTCGCGCGAACTCGCTTAACTTCGGAGTTCCTAGGGAATCTGAAGCCAGTGAACTCTCAAAAGGCCTCATGCTATATGGAGGTGGGCATGTACATATAAGGCATAGAGGATCCACTCTCCTGGGCAATGTGAGATCTAACAGTATGAACCCAGAAAAGGGGAAAAAGACAGGAAAAAAGGTAAGAAAAAGAAAAAAAATTGGAGAAAGAAAAAGAAAAAGATTGGATTGTAATGAACTTCCAATCTTCAAATAATATTATGGAGGATTTCGAATGGCCACTTCTTGAAATTTTTGAAATTTTAATTTCTCTAATTTTTAAAATTTAATTTCTATAATTTCTTGAATTTTCTAGGTTTGTATTTGTGTTTTTCGTTTTGGGTTTTGTTTTTGTGGGGTTCTTTGATTTGGCTTTCTGGAAATCTCCCTTTGCAAATTTTGTTTGGTGGTTTTTCTTAGAAAAATGGTGAAGAACAAGAAATTGAAGAAATGGCGGTGGGGCAAAAGCCCCAGTCGGTGATGGGATTTGAAGAGATGGAAAATGATAAGGCAATAATGCTCAGTTTTGCGAAATCTTAGTGAACATATGATGAAGAAATCAAATTAGTTTTATGTGAAGACTGTTGGAGCAAGATGATTTGGGTCTGGTTTTGGTTTGCCATCGAAACCCACCTGCGTTTTGCGATCGGCGGTGTATCAGTTGCTCCCGAAGGAGGACGAAAATTAGTTGTGTTTAAGGAGGACGAGGAAGAAGTGGAGCGGAGGAAGGAGTGAGGGGAGGAGGAACGGGGACGATTTCCAGGGAACAAGGAGGAGACCTTTTTTTTTATTTTTAAAGTTAATTTTAATTGTCAAATAAAAATTTAATAATTTGTAATTAATTAATTTTTTATTCAAGTTGGCAAAAGGATGGGTCTCGTTTTTGTCACGTCATCATTTAACAATCAGATTGACAAAAAAAATTAACGGAGGTTTGACATTGCAATGAATTTATAAGTTGAGGTATGACATTGCAATGTTTAAAACATGAGGTATGAGATTGTGGTTCGACTCATAATTGAGGTAATTTTTTGTAATTTATCCGAGAAAATATTATTAAAAACAAGGATAGAAAATACCTTGAAACAAGAAAACAAATCGTCAAAGCCTAGTCAAGTTCTCAAAATTGATGCGTCGAGAACCCTAATACACAATACACTATATTTATAGTGCTTTATTCCTTATCCCACCTAAACAAGGCTATCTAATAAATCTAGAATAAGTAAAATAATAAACTAAGAAATAAAAGGTTTCCTATTTAAAGTCAAATTCGGATGGTAGATAGAATCAGACTCTGACCAATCAAATCAACTCCAATTTCGTCCCCAACAAATCTTCAAAAAGAAACCTTTGTCAAAATATGCTCAAAATGTATCTTTTTAAAGCAAACTTAATTGTTACTCTGTCTCTGCCATAACTGCTTCGGGAGATGATATTATTTTTGTTATACGTTACATCTCATTTCGCCTCAGATGTAGGTGTCTTCCTAATTAAGCAACTAATCACTAATGATATCTTTCCGTACTATTTCACCTTCAGCTGACTTCTCTCAAGTCTCTGTATTTTCATCACCTTCATCCACTACTACGATTCAGAAGATTTATATGAACAGGTTCGATCTTCAAATTCCGTGTTGTCTTT